>NW_027280605.1:0-237775 GCF_046629955.1 Centroberyx affinis | reverse complement strand
CTCTGCATGGCCTTCTGCACACTCCTGGTGTTGTAGCGCCCCTGCTTCTTCTTTTTTCTCTCCAGTGTCAATGACGCAAAAACATCCCACCACTGCCACCACTTGTAGAGTTACCGCTTGTACCACTACTTAAAGGGATGCTAGTGTGGCTGACTGGCACTGGAAAAACTTCAAAAAAAGATGTCGATATGCTGAAGAAGGGAGTCATGAGGCAGAGGTATAATGCAAACGAGGTTGTGGTTTTATTAACCAAAAATGATAAGCCAAAAATCAGGAAACAAAAAGACGCAGCCCCGGGATGCTACAAATATCAACTCAAATCAAACACTTCCACAGCCTCACAGCAAGCTGTTACTCTCTCTCTACCAAGGTCAGAATGACCAGCTTATATACCCTCCCCAGCCCCACCTTGATTGGACTGAACTATTATCCTAGGTAAACATAGGGTAGGCTATACAAGAGGAGGTTATCATAAATGTTCTTAAAATATAAATGAAACATATATTTTCAAACATTATATAGGATGACTATCTAAATAAAACAATAAACAGTCACCATTCTATGTGGGCAATTTAACTTCCACATTACGCTTTAGCCAGGGAAAGTCCCTCCCCCATTGACTTGGTATGGCCCAGGCCACACCTTAAATACAGGGATGCAGACACACACTCTCCCTTTTACTCTAACCAGCCCAAGGAACAGGTAAGACTCTGCACAGGTAAGGGGACATATTACATTAGAATGCAGTAATTTGGGGGAAAATAGGGTCAGGTGAAAAGGTAGGGGAGAAGCCTTTTCACACAGACATACACACACACACACACACAGGGTGCGGTCAGAGATAAGAGAGAAATGGAAACATAAACAGCTGTCTGATCAGCGGACATACTGCTGGCCTTACATCATCTAACATTTCACCCACACAACACAACACCCACACATTCACCCATTCTTTCTCACCATCTCATCTTTCTCACTGATACACTCTTACTTATTCTTCTCATTCTCACAGTAATGTACAGTACTATACAGGGAACAATCAAAAATGCTGTCACAACAGTCATATAGGTTTTCTAGCAGCCTTTTAATGCAGTGGTGAAGTGATAAGCAACTGCGTTTCAGTGCTACTAATCTGGGCACTGTTGTTGGAAGTAATGAGACATGATTAAAAATACATGCTGAGTTGATTAAGTAAACTGCATGTTTAATAATACTCATTGGAACATTGCACTCATTTGAAGAGGGTGTAAGCAAGATTTTGGCAAGTCACTTTGGCTCTTTGCATTAGGAGTTTTGCACTTTGAAACTCAAATTGGGCCAATGTAATTGTAAACAACTGTAAGTTCTCTTTTTTGCTTTCTTATTTTCTCTCTAACTCTTTTTTGTTTTCTCTGTCTCTCTCTGACTCTGTAATCCTTTTGACACAGATACTTTTCTCTCTCTCCTTGTTTTCTTTATCTCCTGTGTTTTGTTTTTCATGGAGAGGGTCACAGAGTGCTTTAGAAAAAAAGTCTCTCAAACTTTTTAACTCACAACTTCTAAAAACTTTTGCCTTTCTGAAAATATATATTTTCTTATTTATATATTAGTGTTAACTTGTGATGATCTCTGAAGCAGAGAAACAGATTTTAGAGTCTGAAAGCGGCTAAAAAGTTCCAACTGAATTTATGGGAAATAAAGCGAGATAATGCTGCAGCAATAAATGTTCCCAGTGTGGAAGCACATACACTAATGCCAGAGTAATGTTCAAATTAGTTAATTTAATGCAAAATGTGGGTGTGTATGCTAGTGTGCTGGCTTTAACTTTAAGTATTGAACTAACTAATTTGAACATTACTCTGTTCTTACTGTGTGTGCTTCCACATTAGGGATATTTAGTGCCACTGTTGGTTTGGGAAACACACTGTGAGGTCTCATTATAGTGTGGTCAGAGACAGTCATAAAACATGCTGTCTGTTAACATGTTTACATTTTCTCAGTGAAAGAGCTGTGTTCCATCGTCACATGCATTATGGAAGAGGAGGACCGTTTCTTCCTGTAAGTAAAGAAATGTCAGCAGTGAAACGAGAGCTTTCTCTGCTGTGGGACACGCTCTTGTATTGAGACTGCTAAAACACTGACAAATAAACCATAAGAAAGAAGAAGATAAGAATGAACTTTATCAAGCCAGAACTCTCCTTTCATCATGGCAGACAGCCTCTATGGCTGTAAAAATCCTAATTTTACAGGTCAGAAATTCATTTATGCGATATATACAGTATATGCATAATAACAGATTTGTTATTTATTATTTTGTATTAGAAATAAATATTTGCACACATTCCTGAAACATCTTGTGACCCCAGCGATCCTCATCTCCCCACAGCTGAATCATCTTGTGACCTGGTTGAAAACCATGTTCCAAAAAAGGCAACAGAAGCCCTGTGGTCCTGCATGCAGCGCACAGCTCTGGATCATATGAACAGTCGTTCAGCATCCCATGACTGCTCGCCTGAACCCACTTTGGCTTTTATTGTGAACTTTATTTAACCAAGAAAGTCAACTTAGTCAACCACATTTTGACATTATTTCTCAGCATCTATACTTTCTACAGTGAATAGGAAAAATAGGAGAGGTGCGATAATGACATGCAGGATAGGTCAAAACACATGGCCTGCACTGTTGTCCTCTGCTTTAGAGCAAAACGACTGTAAGTTACATTTTCTTCATTTTATAGCAGAGCAAAGACAAAAACAAACAAAAAAAGATTGCATCTTTCTTTTCAATTCAAAACAAAACATAAAAACCTTTCATACTTTTACAGAAATTAGAATTCAGAAAAGTGCACTTACGCCCTTTTTGCGCCAAATTTAATCTATAGGGTTTTTACTTGAGTTTTTAGATTTTCCCTTTTGATCAAAAAGAGCTTTACTTTCACACCAAACCTCAGTATCCTTATAAACAGCAGCAGCTGCAATGAGACAAATACTCAAACCTGGAAGCTGCCCAGTCCAACCACAGTCTTTGGTGGCTACAGTCAGGGGTTCAGTGCCTTGCTTAAGGCACTTCAACTGGGGGGCGGGAGGGGGGGGAGTCTAATGTGTTGTCATTAGACTCAACTAAAAGTTGAGGAGAACGAGGCTCTGTAAAATGTGGGACAGATTGGTAAAATGATAAAAAATGCATGGCTATTAATTTATTCACTAAACATACTACTTTGTAAAGAAAATAGTTCAACAATTGTGGAGAATGACCTCCTATCCTCCCTCTGATGAACCCGACTCCTTCAATAAGACATTGTCTCTTTCTCTCACTCTCTCTTCATCCCCCTCTCTTTCTCTACTTAAACACCCTGTACACCACACACATACACACACACACACACACGCACACACACACACACACACACACACCCTCCTAGTAACACAACAGACATGCTCCCCTCTTTCTCTCTTTAAACACACATACACACACTCACAAACTCCATAGTTGCGTTTTACAAATTTTATACGATTCGATTTTCACATCTTTCACATTGAGTTGTGCATTTGACTGACCAGCTGATCGCTGATTCAAAATGTAATATACAATTTCTACCTGTTAAAACATATTGTATTTGATCAATTAACGAGGAGAGAATCGTAATGTTAAAGACCTGCATGAATTTCCCAGCTCCTCTCGTGTCCTCTATCACAGGGATTCATTAGCTAAAGTGATTGCATTGCAGTAAGCAGCGACTTTGAACCCTGCTCAGTTGAAACAAGGCCTCTCTCTCTCTCTCTCTCTCTCTCTCTCTCTCTCTCTCTCTCTCTCTCTCTCTCTCTCTCTCTCTCTGTCTGCCCCTCTTTCTTTTCTCTCTCTCTCTCGCTCTCTTTCTCTCTCCCTCCCTCTCTTCACATTTGTGTCAGCTCACAGAGTTGAAAACAAGACAAAAGTTCTGGCCAGATGCCACAAGCCCGGCCAGTGGGAACTCTGTGTGTGTGTGTGTGTGTGTGTGTGTTTGTGTGTGTGTGTGTGTGCCAGCTGGTTACATCTGGTTTGGAGGCCATAGAGGAGGCTGCTCTCTCCCACCTCTCAATATCAGCTACTAATCCCTGCTTCCCAGAAGTGTGTGTGTGTGTGTGTGTGTGTGTGTGTGTGTGTGTGTGTGTGTGTGTGTGTTACTCACTTCAGATACTATTCCAGTTTCTGTAGAGATTAATCGATGAATCAGGAGTAGAGAGTAGTCATCATCATCATCATCCAAATCTTTTTCACATTCACAGTTTGAATGTTAGTCTCTTATTTGTCCACCAGGTTTGTTACACTTTCACAGACTCTAAAACATGTTTATATTTTTTTATTAAAAAAGAAAAAAGTTTTTTTTGTTGTTGTTGTTGTAAGTAAAGTTAAATTAAATATCAGTATATCAATATATGTTTCTCTGAGATTATGATAAGGGCTGAAAGGATTGAACTTCCAAATGTCAAGCTAATCATTTAACCCAAACAAAAAGGGTGCAAGGTTGAGGAAAAAGTTCAACTCAGTAGAGTGACATGCAGTATGGTAAATAACATTATTGTAGTTAGCTGAGTGTCTGAAATTCAGACATGGGGGAAAATAAAGTTCTGAAAGAGAATTCTTATTCCAGCTAGAGGTGGGAAAATATTGATCCATATAAAATTGAAATACTTCGCTCTACTTTATTGCATCAATACACTGACACCCAGTATTATATTATTATTCACATTTCAGGCTTTTAACAAGTGAGTGAATGTTTTTGTGAAAGTAAAAAATGTCATTACTGTAAAATAGTGCTTGAAAGTTGTAGAGGCCTTGAACTTCATTGGATCAAATTGATTCTGACACTGTATTTCCCTGGGGGAGTTATTTCAGTGTTTTACAGCAGTTGGTCAAATTGGATAAAAATGGCATGACAAATCACAATAATGCAGTACTGAAGAAGTGCCATAGTATCATGGCTCAAGTATTGTGATAATAATATCATGAGCTCTCTGGTGATTCCCAGCCCTGGTCCCAGCTGCTACTGTGAATTATGAACTTCCTTAGTGTGATGATATCATTGAGTTGGACAGTAACTAAATCTACTGTAGTTACTGTGCATCAGTACAATTACTGGAGAAGCGGAGTAAGTATCACTAAGATAAAAATCCACGCTAAAGGTGCTTTCACACTGCCTTGTCTGGCACAGCTGAATTGAAGATATTTGATGTGAAATGCATATCCTGTTTACAATAACCCAGATAAGCCCATATCCTGATTCTGAGAAACCCAACTATTGTTGCTGGGATATGTCCACATTATCTGGAATACTGAGAAATTATGTAAATACCTTACACTGTTTACCGGTACTGTGTTACGGTTTTTCACAACCACAATAAGCACATTGTCCATCATCAGAATAGTATGTTTATTCATATATACAAGACAGTTGTGATCAGCAGTGGTGGAAAGAGTACTAGAATGTCCTACTCAAGTAGAAGTATTGTTACTTTGCTGATATTTTACTTAAGTTACTGAGTTACCTTTTAGAAAAGAGAACATTGTTAGATGTGATCATTCCCATGCAATTCGACAAGGATGAGAGGACAGATTTCAAAGTAAATTATTTTTGGAAATTGGAAAATAATTTACAAAATAAAGTGCAGAAACAAAGTAAAGCCAGATTACTCTTCTCTTCTTTGCTGACTGATCGTTCACTGCAAATGGCTCCACAATTGGCCAATTTCTGCTTGTTGTTGCTTATGGAGAGCCTATAACATTTCTACTCTGTGAAAGATGTGATTTAAAATGTAGTACAATACTTAAGTGAAAATTTACTTAAGTAAAAGTTAAATTACTAACTTTAAAAAAAATACTAAACAAAAAGTTTACAGCAAAATGAGTAAATGTAATGAATTACTTCCACCCTTGTTGATCAGGATGTGAAGATGCATCTTGACCATGATGTAGTTGCTTATAGATACTCTGTTATCTAGAGTCATGTGCGTAAATGTACTCATCAATTGGGGTAGTGTATGTGTACGTGTCACTATTTCTCAACTGTGTAAATCCCACATGACACACTGTAACACACACACACACACACACACACACCCACACACACACACCCACACACACACACACACATATGTCACCACATTATTCAAATAAACAACCTCCTTTTCAAGGTCCTCCAGCAGAGAGGAAGAGGTCTGGTGAAAGGTGAAAGAAGAAGAGAGTGAGAGAGAGAGAGAGAGAGAGAGAGAGAGAGAGAGAGAGAGAGAGAGAGAGGAGAGAGAGAGAGAGAGAGAGAGAGAGAGAGAGAGAGAGAGAGAGAGAGGAGAGAGAGAGAGAGAGAGAGAGAGAGAGAGAGAGAGAGAGAGAGAGAGAGAGAGAGAGAGAGAGAGAGAGAGAGAGAGAGAGAGAGAGAGAGAGAGAGAGAGAGAGAGAGAGAGGGAGAGAGAGAGAGAGAGAGAAGGTGGTGAGAGAGACGGGGGGACAGATACAGAGAAAGAAACAGAGAGAGAGGAGAGGGAGAAGGAGAGAAAGAGAGGAGAGTGAGACAAGAGAGAGAGAGGAAAGAGAGAGAAAGTGTGTATGAGAACAAGAGTTGAATGGATAGAGAGATAAACCCAATTCAAAAAGCAGTTTCGCTTGCTCAATAAAGATTCCAGGAGTGTGCTTCAATCTGTTTAGTTAGCTGTGTGTGTGTGTGTGTGTGTGTGTGTGTGTGTGTGTGTGTGTGTGTGTGTGTGTGTGTGTGTGTGTGTGTGTGTGTGTGTGTGTGTGTGTGTGTGTGTGTGTTGTTGAGGAATTTGCGATATCAGGTGTAGGGAAGTCTCGGCCCCGATAGAGGAATCAGTATCAGATGAACATTTAACTTTTCACCGAACGCTGATGTTGACATTGAAGATATGTTGGTCAGACTGAAACTCCAGTGGTCAGGCACTCCCAAACAGCCTGACACATTAGTATCAGTCACATTATGGTAAGGCTGTTTGGGAGATCCCATACTCCCAAACAGCCTTCCCATAATGTGACTGATATTAATGTGCCAGTGCTCCATATGTTGTAATCACAGCAGTATTCTTCAGTAATCATAATTGAAGTACCATAATCGGGTGTTTACGTGACTGGTCTTGATTGATTGCAGTATTCTCGTAGTAGCATTAAAATCTGAGGATTGTGTGCATGTTATGTAATCAGCATCAGGGGAATGAAAACACAACACACCACACCCACTTGAAGTTTATCTGTTTATTCTTGAGAAAAAATGCAAAAGTGAGTTCTCACAATCATGTTTGTTCTTTGGTTTTGATTCCATAGAGAGCTCTTTTTCAAACTGTTATTGCACAAACTGGTTTTGCATGATATTGTGTAGGCTTACAAAGAAAATGTATCTTTTTTTGGTTACTATATGCTTACTGAAGAGATTTGGCAAGGCTTTGACTAAATAACAGTGGCTCTCAAACCCTTGCATTAGTTGGGGGATCCTGGGCAGGTGATGTGAAGGAGTGTTGCTCTCCTTCCTCAACAAAAACTCCTGATACGCCCTTGAGCAAGGCACTGAACCCTCAACTGCTCTCAGTGGCCAGCAGCACATGACTGTGCTAACCTTCACTTAGTTGGACAACTATGGAGCAGAGGAGTGGCCGTCCTGAAGGGGAAAAAATGCATTTTGTGGTAACAAAGTATTAACTTGTGTGCATAACATGCTTTTGTGTGTGCATGATATATAATACATGTACATGAGTTGCAGTAAGTGTGAAACTAGATATAAAACATGCACACTAAACAAGTTAATAACATATAGAGCCAGGCAGGACAACTGCACCAACCCCTTTTCTGAGACATAGTTTTGGAACACTTGTTGACTGATACTCTACAATAGTGGTTCCCAACACACACTCACACTCACACTAACCACCAAGTGTTTCTATATCATGTCAAAATATGCTACATAAGTCTAAACTCCATAATCCCACAAAGACAACTGCTGCCCTCTCTCTTTTCCACCAAGTCACACCAAGTCAACACCATTACCTTCTCCGTCTCTATTTATCTCATCCTTTCTGTTTTTCTGCCTGCTGGACTTTGTCCATTTCTCTCTCTCTCTCTCTCTCTCTCTCTCTCTCTCCCTCTCTCCCTCTTTGTCACTGTCTCTCTCTCCCTCTCGATAACCTCCATGATCACACACAGACACATAGGCAAACACTGAGCTGGACACTTCTCACTGTTTCTCTCTTTCTCTCTATCTCTGTTTTTTTCTTTGTCTTTTTCTTGCTGTCACTCTGTCACCTTCTGTCAGATTCCGTTTCTCACTTTCTCTCTCCTCCCCATCTGTCGTTCCCTCTCACTCTTTCTTTCCCTCTCACTCGTTCTTTCCTTCACTTTCTCTTCACTGCTGTCTTGCACTTTTTCCATCATGCTCTCTCTCTCTCTCTCTCTCTCTTTCACACACACACACACACACACACACACACACACACACACACACAGGGTGCAGCTGTCTACACACATTGATTGGCTTTATAACTTGTTAGGAGAGTGGAGATTGTATTTCAACTCTGCTCGTTAAGAGTCAGCACTGATGTCACTCTGGCCCCTCTTAATGTTATGTAACACAGACACACACACACACACACACAATACACGTCACGTATACATAGAGATGAATAAACACAAGTAGACATGGGGTACGACACACACACACACACACACACACACACACACACACACACACACACACACACACACACACACAAGGCTCAGAGAGAAACACACTTATGGAGAATGACAGAAGCACATACACACACAGGGAGACAGGCAGGGGGAGAGAGAGAGACACACACACACACACAAAGAAACACAAGAAACAGATGCACACACACACACACACACAGAGCCTGTAAGAATGAGCTGGAATTGAGCCTCAGACCAATGTCCTACTGGCCACTTTGTGTGTGTGTGTGTGTGTGTGTGTGTGTGTGTGTGTGTGTGTGTGTGTGTGTGTGTGTGTGTGTGTGTGTGTGTGTGTGTGTGTGTGTGTGTGTGTGTGTGCGTGTGTGCGCGTGTGCGCGCGTGTGCATGTGTGTGGTTGGTTTGTGTGTGTGACTTTAATATAATAAGCAGTGGCACATTAACGTGTCAGGCACACTTTTTTTTCAGAGATATTCTCCTTCCTTTCTTCATTAAAAAAACGTTTTAAAGAAGTGATTGATTACTGTAAATTGACACTACAATGATGCAATTTAAAAAACTGTTACTAAAAGAAAGTGATAAAATGGTCATTATGTGTTATTTACTCTCAGCTTTCACTTTATTTTCTATATTGGTGTAGGCTGTCGTATCAACATCTATTCAATGTCAAAATGTTTGTTGGGTGTTATTGCATTATGCAGCAATTTAATACATGAACAGATTTTATCATATTTTCAACCCATTTAGAAGTGCATTTTATTACATTTTGACCAATTATTACAGTTATTACATTATCAGTTGCCAAGGCCTTGTCAAGTCTGAATCCTGAAGTCTGAGGACTAAATGGGATCCGCTGACTGTAGCTGCAGACATTACAAAGATAGTGGTGCAGCCTTCAAAGTTGCTCTGATAATGATAGAAGTGTTTTCCTGGCAGTATGTAACGCATGACCGTTGGATGGTAAACAGTTTAGAATTTCAAAGTGCCAGTTGGCGTCCGGCCCGCTCACGAGGAGAACAACAGCCGAGTGATATCAATAAACAGACCGGCCTCTGCTCAGCTCAGACAGCGGCTGATCTCACCAGAACAAAACCAGCCTTCTCATTACCAACTCTGTGCTGTCAGGTATGGAGAAATAGTTTCCCAGACTCAGAGTTCAGTCATTGCACTGTCACTCCCCCCTCCACCCCCGCCCCAACCCCTCCACCCTCCACCCTCCAAGAATGAAACATGGCACTAAACAAATGTCACATGACTGGCTTCCAAATAAAGCTCTTGCATAACCATGAGGGTCTGAAAGCAGAAAGGCTGTTTACACTGATCAAGTCTGAAGTTGGTGGACTTCTTGTGGGTGTTTGTGTGAGTGTGGTTTGTCTGAAGGTACAATGTGTGTGTGTGTGTGTGTGTGTGTGTGTGTGTGTGTGTGTGTGTGTGCATTTATTATGATTATGTCTGATGACAGGGGGCTTTGCATGCTTGTGTGTGTGCTTGTGTGTGTGTGTGTGTGTGTGTGTGTGTGTGATCTCCATGCCCCTGACGTCTCTCCCATCCCACCCCCTCTCTTCTGATGTGCGTCAGCTGAGCACAGCATGGCTGTTACACTTGGTTATCACCAAGCACACTATAATGCAAAACACAACTTCAACAACCAAAAAAGAAAACATTTTCAATTTTGATCCCTTGTTACTCAGCCAAGCAACAAAAGTTTAAACCATGTGTTTTCATAAAAGTCAGAGGATGCAGTATCCTGTGTGCCTTTATAGTCCCATGACGTGACTGACGCTGATTTTTGTTTCATGGCTCGCTCTTTCAGCAGTTGCGAAAGCATCTTGGTGAACAGACACAAGAAATAATACAAACATGATACACACAAAATCTTGTGTACGCCTAATCTAACTAAAAGCATTGTGGCCATGTATCTTGATCATTTGAACTCTAGGTATCTTTTGACTTTTTTTTATGTCTATTTTATGTCAGGAAAATTACTGTGAACACATAGAAACTGTGATCACATTCTCATTTACAGCCCCAGGATAAAGATGGAGTTTACATACACACATACATACATACACACAGGTGTTTTATGTACATACACACATTCATAGCTGGGAGCTTCCCAGTACCACTACTGTCTTGCTCTGTTAGCCAGTGAGCAGTCCAACTGGAGCAGAGCCTTAAAAACAACACACAGCATGTATTATACCAAATATTCTTTATTTCTCAAGGTATAAAACTTCTGTACAACCTTTGACTGACATCTTCATTTAAACAGGGAATTTAGTGGCAACAAATTATATCAAAGCTATATCTTTTACAGCAACTTTTTTCAGCGGTAACATGCAGTAAAACGTCGACAATGAAAACAAACTGATGTTTCACACAGATACAGTAGAGTGGGTTGGTCTGCTAAGCCAGCGGCTTTCAACTATTGTCCCATAGAGTGAGCTCAGGCGTGCTTTAGGGGATATCAAACAAAATAAAACTATGAAATCTTAGGTATGCACAACCCATGCCATCCCCTCCCCCATGCGATCTCCTCTTGTTTATGTGATATTCATGTGCAACAAACAATTAGGTATGCGTTGGAATTTAGTGCCCGGCATACTGTGAGTGTGCTGTGGCATTAAAATGGCTGAAAACCCATGCGTTTACAGTGAGTCTGAGTCCATTCACATACAGTGACTCTGTAGTTTTGAATCTTGGCTGTTGTCTATTCTCACTCTCCTGTCCATCCACACTGTGTCAAACCACACATCTGTGTAGATAAACAGTGGGTAAATCTGTGAGCTTTGATAATATTCAAATAGACAGAGACTATAACTTAACTTTGACCAAGTATGCAATGGCCGTCCAAGAAGAAGCCAGTCAACCAGCAGTTTCATCAGTACAGATTATTAGCATTATTATTATTATTAGCTGTCTTTTGGCTGCACAATGTGGAAACTCTGTAGGCCACCAGTGAATTTCTTCATAACAAGCCAAATATACATCCTAGCTTTGCACCTGTCCCAAACACACAACACTCTAATCTTTTTGCCTTACCTTCTATAAAACACCACCCATAGCACTCTATCTAGTGGAAAATCACCACCATGTCTCTTCTCTGACTGTCTTTATACAGAATCATTCACTTGCACAGAGCCATCCCTCCTACATTTCAAAGCCATACATCTGTCATACAGTAAATATATTGTTGTGTAACAAACTGTTGCCTCAGCCATGTGGGAAAACACTTGCAGTATGCCAATAAGTCATTTGGGGTTTGACAAGCAGTTTATGCATTTAAACATTACAGTATAAGCCTGAGTTATCAGGTGTGACAGGCAGGGAGAGGAGACAGAGACATTTCCTCATCAGAAACATTTAATATATTATTTGTTCTTTTTCCTGATTGGATGACGACAGACCAAGATATCATTCATGCTGTTTTGATATGTTCAAGCAAGCAAAAAAGATAATTTCAAACACAAAGCTGCCTAAAAACGGAGAAACCGGGTGGAATACGACATTTCCCTGTTTAGACAGCCATGGCCTGATCAGATCTGTGATTTTGACGTGTAAATCAGTTATTAAACTGTGAATTACAGTGTGACTGTGGCCCTAGATCATATACTGTATTCAGTCAACATCACTGCGATAGGAAACTATACTATTCTCAGTCTATTCATTTATTCAGAGAATACGTGATATGGTAAAATTTTACAGAGGAAATGCCAGCCATCATAAGGGTCTGTGACCTCTAGCCTACTTAAATCTACGATCAGACAACACATACATACACACACACAAAGACAAGCAATGTATTATGCGTAGTCCCCAGTAAGAAACAATGTATTTGCTATTATGAGTAGCAACAGTCAACCCATTCACTCCCAGCTGTAACATCTTCAGCAGAAACAAACACACATATCCAGTACTGCCAAACCGAACGCCTAAAATCAACGTGACCAACCAGGCCGAGTCAAAATACATGTTTCAATTAAATCCTCAGATTTGGATGAACAAAAAAACACTGGTATTAGCAGAACTTCTTTAAGCCAGATTCTGGATCATGAAATCGACTGACACCACAGGCTCAGTTTGGGTTGGAAGACAACATTTTTGCAGGTTTGAGTTTGGTAGGGTGCAAATTTTTAAGCCTAAAATCAAGCTGTAGCTGTGTTTGGTGCCTGGGGACACTTGAGCAACCGAACTCAAAAGAAAAACAAATTACTGATTGTGTGAAAATGTTCCACAGAACGATGTATAATCATAAGAGAACGACCAAACACTTTGAGCTGCTAGACTGGGTTCAGTTTGCATTAACTTCAAAGAAAACATTACTGGAATCTTGAATGTGAGGAGTAAATGTGGAAATGTCAATCCATTTTATTTTCTTTAACATTTCAGTGTAACCTCACTGTAATCACGTAAGATCTATTTTCTGGATGCTTATTTGTATTGTATATTATGTGGTGATTTGTTTAGTTTCCCTACCTGCAAACCAAAATTGCTTTACTGGACAGTAAAGATTTCAATTGAATTGTAGTTAATTGAATCTCAAGGGACACCACAGCTCACTCCACTCCACTCCAGTAGAGAACCACTGACTTTGAGCCATACATGCTGGAAAAAAAGTAAAAAATCAGCAAAATGCCTCAGCTTAGTAAATTAAAAATGATATTTAGGGGTTTTATCTGGTCAATATATGAATAATTTTGTTGCATATTTAATAAACCATAGTGGATTACTTCAAATCTGATACTACCTTAATATTTATATAATAAGGAGAGTTTATATTTTCTGCTGGCAGCACCACTGCCATCATAGAGGCATTTCTTTTTACTGCATGTTCAGACTGCGACAGTAAACTACTTCACTGCGTTGCTGCAATGCTGCTCTATCACCCAGCGACTACTTTGAAATTACTCCATTTTGTTCTCTGTTAATGGGATGGCAATTAGCCGAACTTTGTGTTCCAGTATCCAGTATCCTTTTCAGTTCTGCTTTACAAAATGTGACACTTAGTCTATCTGAGAGAGAAGAGAACTAATGGAGGATACAGTAGATGCAGGATAGGAGACTTGTACAATGGCTGCCTCTGTAGTGTTAATTCAGGATCGATGCAGAATAGTGGACTTGTACCATGGCTACCACTGTAGTACAGTAGAAAATTGTATTTTGGATAAAGTAAAAGGAACAGGTGCAGAGCAACTGCATGAATGAAACTTCAGCTCATGAATACTAAAAAAAAAAAAGATTTCACTGCATATGTACATAATTCACACTTCACAGTCTTAGATACACATGATTGCATTGAAATTCTAAGAAAAAAACTCAACTTTATTTTATTCAGTTTGTTATGAACCCTTCCCTTGCTGAAAACCTAGGCAAAAAAGTAGTTGAGTACATTTAAAAATTAAAAACAAAACAAAAAAGCACAAAGAACACTTGGTTTATGTAATCCTATAAGTGCCGATATTTAAGGCTGTTTAAGTGTCTGGAAAGATACATCAAACACACATCAACTTGTACAAGTATTTGAACACCAAATGTGTTTTGCCCGTCTTGCTGACACAAGTTTCTGGTTGACAGGAAGAACATGTTAAATGGATACCTTGGCATTTTCAACTTTAGCCTGAATTTTTCTTTCACAAGGTACTTTATCACATAAAGCCTCTGCAGTGGCCCCTCGGCTACCATAATGAGCTAGTTTGTGGCTTGTGGTACCAATACTGGTCCCAATAAGAAATGCTTACGATTCTAACACGCTGTTCAGATAACTGAAGTAACAGTACACAGACTTTTTCCACACAATGTGATAGAGGTGAAGAGAAACAAACGACTAAATCCAAAATATCCTGCTTAAGGTGAAGTGCTAGCTAGAATCCATGAACAAATACAATGATTTACATTTAACAGGTAATCGCCACAGACTGTATAGTCTTTCAGTACTAATGCAGGATAGATGGAAGCATGTCAATGGCTGGATACAATGTTGTGCTTTGTGAAAGGATATAACTTGTTGTTAGAGAACAATACTAGTTTTCTGTCATGTGGGTCCTGTGACATTCTTGTTTTGTGCTGATTCATCACTGTCCAGGCTTCCGATAACGGTGGAAATTTCACAGAAGTGGAAAAAGATGAGGTATTACTTCCTATCAAGGCAAGAATGGCATATGACCCACATGGAAAACATCTTGGTATTATCTTTTAACATGGGCGCTTTTCCAAACAAGATGTGATATATGCGCCACACCTAATTCCAGAAATAGTTCTGATCCAGACTAAGATTAAAAATGATTTAGGCCGACAGTGAACTATAGTCCAGGTTCCACATCCAGGTTAAGAGGTCCAGGTGAAAAGATTATTCTAGGCTGCACCACAGTAACTTGTGTAAGGAACTAAGAACCAAGAACCAGGATAAATCTATTACCTGTTTAGAAAATGAACAAAGTCTGCATTTTTATCTAAGACAATCCCAGGTAAATTCAGAGGACCCAGTCAGAGTAAGTAATACGCTAGACTAAAATTGAACAGGGGCTGGGCTTTTGACTAAGATATTACTTTTTTGCCTGTCAGTTTCATGTCAGTTTCATGTTTAGTGATGAAACGATCAGATCTGGGTCAGAAAATTAAAAATCAGGTGTTCTGTTCATGTGTAATTAAGGACAAGGTTTGATCTGGCAGCAGTACCTCCTACTCATGTTGTGTCTATCAGAACCAGGCTACAATTAGAATCAGGTTAGACAAAGGACAACATTTAGATGCATAACAGTCCTAAGTTAATTTAGGTCATACAGCAGTATCAAGTTTAGACCACTGACAGTCCAGTTCCACTGCTTCATCCCACTAGACATCAGACTAAACACAAACCAGAAAATCTAACTTTTTGTTCCTGTGCAAATCTGGACCAGGATCAGTTTCATCATTCTAGGACACACAAAAGTATCTCATTCACCATGCTCACTCTTTTGGAAACAGTCGTAACCCAGGGTCTTAACAGTCTTAAGTCCAGGGTCGGACTGGGTGTGTAAGTTCCACTGTAGGCCACACAGCAGTATCTCCTCCGCTAGTGGACTCGCACTGGAACCAGGCTAAAATGAAAACCAGGTTAGAAAAAGGACCAAATTTAAGTAGATCCTAGGTCCATTCTAGGACACAGCAGTACAGTTCTTTGTCCAGAACAGGCTCTACTAAAACTGGGCTAGGCTCAGTAGTAAATCCCATCCATGATAAGATTAAAAACATCTAGAAAAGGGACTAAGTCTCGATTTAGATCCAAGACAGTCTTTGTTCGGTTCAGAGTTGAGTTCCTCCTCCATCAGGCTCCATTAGAAAGACAACAAACCCAAAGCTAGTCCAAGCTGGACCAAAACCCAGCTGAATCCAGGTCCGGCTAAGGTAAAAAAAAAAGGCTACAGTTAAGATCAGTATCAAGACCAAATCCATAGCAGGTCTACCCTAGGCCACACAGCAGTACCTTTTCCACCACGACTTAGACAGACTCTTCATCTTGTCTGGCGTCTGCCTCTGCTGTTTTTGTCGTTTCTGTTTCCCTCCCAGGCGCTTATGGGAGTTGTAGTTCTGCAGGCTGGCCAGTATGGCCGCGTCAAACACTTCTTTCAGGTTCTTCTGGGTCAGGGAGGAGCACTCCATGTAGGCCACCGCTCCGATCTCCGCCGCACAGTCCCTGGCGTCCACTGGGTCTACCGGCCGCTCCCGGTACTTAGCCAGGTCGATCAGCACCTGAAGAGAGGAGACAAGTTTTGTTTTGTTTTTTAAACATGGTGCAAGATTACTGTTTTTCTAAGTTTTCTAAGATAAAACATTGTAAAATGTCTTTTCAATTAATGGAAACTTTAATTTTTGGAGATATGAGGTTTCAGCAAGACACTGACGACATGTGATTTATAAAAATGTCCTGTTAGCTCAACTGAAGTACAACTACATAGTATGAAAGATCCAGCATGGTATGAAGATGAAGTGCAGACATCCTCTCAGAGCTTGCACAGCATTCAATCTAGAAACACTGGTGCTTTCCATATGGTTAAACATGATAGTGATTTCTAGCAGTAAAACACCGGCCCCAAACCAACAGGACGTCTGTGAACCCTGATATGACCAGCAGGTGCTCCAAAAACAAACAAGTTCATGGCTGACTCTCGTGTGACTCTACAAACCTCAGCAATGAGTCTTTGTAAAACACACGTTAAAAGGAGCTACGTGTACTATTTTTTAAACATCATCATTGTTAAATGAATTATGATACAGTGGTAAAATTACCTTTAAACAAATGAGTTAAAGAATAGTTTTAGCCTCTATATCATGCCAGTAGTACTGTTAGCACTAGTGTTTGACAAGATTTTGCTTGTTTTCCATAATTATACCGATGTCTCAAAAACTACTGTCGTACTGATTTATTGATGTCAAAATGTAGCAAGCGTAGTAGAAACTTTAACACACCTTAACATCTTCTCTAAGGTCGCACTGCGTCCCAACGAGGACGAGCGGGGCGAGGGGGGCGTGTCTACGGATCTCCGGAACCCATTTCTCAGGAACATTCTGGAAGGAGGCGGGGCTAACTACGCTGAAGCAGAGCAGGAAGACATCGGCATTGGTGTAGCACAGAGGCCGCAGCTTGTCAAACTCATCCTGGAGACGAGGCGGGTGAAACGGGGAGAGGGAAAAAAGAGAAAGTTGAAGGCAGAGAGCTTTTACAAATCAATACAATAATTATTTTTAAGATCATTTAGACAAATAGCATGGTAGGCAGTTATCATCAGCATCCTGAAGAAAGAGAGGGAGAGGAAAGGAAAGAGAACGAGGAAGAGACGGTAGGGGGGGGGGGGGCAGCAAGAAGGGAAAGGGGGATGAGAGAGGGAGGGAGAGAAAGTCATGAGATGCCTTGATAACTTCAAAGAAGAGGAAGGAACACAGCAGAATCAGATTTAGTAACAGCGGTGTTTGAAATCCAGCTTTCGAGGTCTAACTCTGTGTGTGTGTGTGTGTGTGTGTGTGTGAGAGAGAGAGAGAGAGAGAGAGAGAGAGAGAGAGAGAAAGAGAGAGAGAAAGAGAGAGAGTGCCATCCTTTAGCGTTGAGCTGAGTGAAAAAAAACTGGCTGGCATTCCACTCAGGCTTCTGTCTGACAGATTAACTATGAAGATATGTCATGTTTCTCCTTCTCCCTGTCTCTCTCTGTCTCTCCCTTTATCTCTCCCTGTATCCTTCCTCTCCCTGTGATCCTCCTGTTCATTCAGACCGTGTGTGGTGCGTCATGGTACTTTCTGAGGACATGATGATGATGATGGTGGTGGTGGTGATAATTCACTTCCTCACTCTGTGATGTGACAGGTTAACCCTGGGCGAGGGCAATGTGTGTGTGTGTGTGTGTGTGTGTGTGTGTGTCTGAAATCTGAAATATTCAGATAGTTCCATAGATCGCCCCTTTATGACCTTTATTCTTTATGTTTATTTCAAACCAATGAAAGAAGACATCTTTCATTCTCAAATTTCCTGAGAAGCTCTTGACATAATGACTAAAAGCTAAACTAAAGCTTATATTTTGCCAATATCTTTATTGATAAGCGGCCATTGCTTCCCACAGATTACTTGTCAATCAAACAGTGTGGTCAGTACTGTGATATTTTAACTTTAATCTTCTGTTGCTGAAGTGTGAGTTTCTGTCGGTGGCGCTCTTTTCTTTGTCTGTTCAGCCATGGTTGCTGTCGCTGCTCAAGTTAACTACCCAGTTCTTCTTCTGTTTACTCCAAACAAAACGCATCACTTCCTGTGTGCCAGAGGATTTTCCCCAGGAAAGACCTACTTGACACCAGGTGTTTAGAGCAGTAAATGTAAACGCTTTCATGAACTGGCTATAGATTGAATAACTATTGTGTTATATCAATCGCCAATAGATAATAACAGTAGCAAAGCAGACATTTATTTATATGATAATGTCATGGATTGTTACATTAAATGCAGTTTGAAGCTACACTTCTCTATTATTTCTAAACATTGAAGCAAACTGGGCTTTTATTTTTAGTTTTGGTGGAACCTGAAAGTTCCAAAGAATTTGTTTTCCATCAGCCAGTACTTACATGCAAGAATCTGTTTACATATCCATAAACTGGCAAATTAACAGTTCACAGTCACAGCACAGTTTCCAGCAGTCCACAGTCCTGCTGGAAAGTTGCTCAGGTCAAAAAGTTTCCCTGGGTAATTATAACATAAAACCTACCTGTTGATTCAGAATAAACTGTTTTACAAAAATGTGTCTTTGTGTGTCAAAGATTTTATTAGTGTAACCAGGCAGAATCTGGATACTTTCTTCAGGTGCCAGGATGATTGATCCTGTGTTTTCACAGCAAAAGAAATCTCTCCTTCTCTAGATGTTTCTTGACATAGCAATGTAAGAAAAAGCTATTTTATTTTCCATACAAAAAGGCCTTGTGGTAAACAACACACTGCTTTTTCTGTTACAGGCTGGAAAGAAAGAAAGAAAGAAAGAAAGAAAGAAAGAAAGAAGCAGCTCACTGCCCTTCTCTGTGAAGGTTTCTTCCTCTCTCTCTCTCTCTCTCTCTCTCTCTCTCTCTCTCTATCAAGGGGACATTGTTTCTAGTGACATTCCAGCAACAACAAAACAGTACAACAGGAAATACGAACGCAGCTGTGTGAGTGTGAGTGAGTGTGTGTGTGTGTGTGTGTGTGTGTGTGTGTGTGTGTGTGTGTGAGTGAGTGAGTGTGTACATTGAAGTTACTGACCTGTCCAGCTGTGTCACAGAGCTGTAGTTTGACCGGCTGCCCATCCACTGACACCACCGCTACACACACACACACACACACAATCATAAGGTCAGCAACAATGTAACAATATGTTTATTTGGCAGTCATAGCTATCCCGTTGAAATTAATTTAGTAGTTAAGGTCTATATGGCCATCAAAAGGATTCATATTCTGCCAACAACAGTCATATAATCTTAAAACTGACTACAATACAGATCCAACAACTCCTGTCTATTACTCTACATTTGTAAATTCAACTCAAAACGATCATACTAATAGTGAGTTTATAGTAATCTTATTGTACTTTATTACATTTTTATCTCCCATGGTATTACTGCTATATTTCTATAGGGACTTATAGTGTGTCTCTGTCACTCAGTAGTGAGTTAATGGTGACCTTATTGTCATTTATGGTATTTTGTGTCTATAATACTAGGCTACATTACTACAGGTCTACTATATTATTCCAATGGGGACTTGTAGTGTTGCTGTGATATGTATAGCCTAATTCATTACAGGATTGCTGGAGTGCTTTTGATCAAGGAAGCTGCCTTGGTGAGAGCTGGTGATAAAAGACAATGTTAGGCTACATCAGAAACTGTCTGTCTTTCCTCCATGTTTTACCTGAGAAGTTGTCAAACGCGGTCGGGACGTACTCGGTGGGATAGCCGTTGGTGGTGTAGCTGACCACCAGGCTGGTTTTCCCCACAGCCCCGTCCCCGACCAGCACACACTTCACCCGCCTCTCCCCTCCGCCGGCTCCCGCCGACCCTGCCCCGGACCGCCGAGCCCTGCCGGAGCCCCTGTCCCGGCTCCGGAGCCTCCTCGGCGGGACGGGGGGAGCGGGGGACACCGCTGCTGGTTTGTAGTCCCCATCGCCCTGCGGAGGCATTTGGCATGAGAAGAGGGTGGAAAATAGCTGGAGGAGAGCCGAGGAGGAGATTCAATCCTGATATGGGCCAGTTTTTGAAGCTCCCATTCTTCCGTTATCAGCTAGGCTACAAAACGGTTAGTCAACTGACTTTTTGTTGTCGCGGCTGTCCGTTTTCTTTTTGTTTCCATGGTTAAATCCCGAAAGTTTGAGTCGACGCCGGACAGCTGAAAGTCGAGGCAGTGCCCATTTGAAGCGTCGCGACGATAAACTGTGGCTCGGTTAAAATGAAAAGGGATTTAATCCTCCGTCTGCAACAGTTTCTCTCCATTCAGTCCGATGGGCAGACCCGACAGACAGCCCCTTCCTCGTGAACCAGATGACATCATGAGGGAGAGGGGGGGGGGGAGAGAGAGAGAGAGAGAGAGAGAGAGAGAGAGACTGTATTAATAATTTAGGCTATTATGATTTATTTTTTTTGTTTTTTTTTGTTTTTTGTTTATTTTTTTTGTTTTTTTTATTAGTCACTGTGCAATGAAGAGTCTGAGTGATGAAAACACAACACAGATCCTACATTTAGAAAGTAGTGCAACACACACACACACACACACACACACACATACATACACACACACACAGGAACAGACAATGGCAACAGATGTTTATTGGTATTATTTTTTAATCTTCACTCGATTGTATTTAGGATATCTTTAGCTTTCATGCCAATAAAACAGATTGAATTGAATTGAATTGAATTGAATTGAATTGAATTGAATTGAATTGAATTGATTTCATTTGAACTGAACTGAACTGAATTGAGAGAATGAAAAGTGAGAGGGGAGGGAGAGGGAGAGGGAAAAGGAGAGGGAACGATAGACAGAAAATGAGAGGGGCAGAGAGACAAAGAGAGAATTTAACTGACTTCTCATCAGTTTAGCAGGTGGTCATCAGTATAATAACTGGAACAACAAATAAAAAAAAGAAATTGGAGACCATGTGGTGGGGTAAATATTCTGCAATCCTGTCTGATAAATCTGCTTCAAGTTTAGTTCCGTCAAGTTTTCCCTGTCATTTCCCCTTTGATTTCAGTTTATATAGCCTATTAGGTCTATAATCAGTCATTGTATTTTCTGCTGTGTTGAGTTTTATTGTCGTTTATTTTCTTTTACCGTGTGCATCACTGTTGTCATATTGATATTTGTGTATTGAGGTGATACATTTTTTAAGCCACTTGGGATTTTTCTTTTATCTCATCCGTACAGTTAGTATTTTTATGTGCTGTCTATTTTAACATTTACATATGCACAAATGAACTGAGCTTACTTTCATTTCATTTGAGGATATGACAGTGAGGGACTTTACGGGAATGACTGTTCTCCTTATTATCTCAACTAGCGTAGGTCTACTAAATCATATCAACAGAAATCTTATCATCTTATCAAAGGCATTAAAATGTCTGGGAATCCTGATCTAACACACTAAAAACATGTCAAGGTCTCCATCTGGTGGACAAATGGACACATGCCCCAGGTTATCTTCTATAAAACCTCCTTGCACACGATGGACAAGCAACCTCATATAACACGTTGTGGGATTTGACAGCGGCTCTGTCGTGCAGAAATTAACCGGGTGTCTCGCGGCTTGACATGAGCTACTAAATATAAAATATGTTTCTTTTCAAAGGTTTTCGTTCCGGCGAAAGCTCCGAGTATTGCGGAACGATGTACCGACCGGTCAGTGTTTCCTCCGGACGGGTTTAAGAGCAGGACCCACGCTGCATGCTGTTGTGTTGTTGTGACAGCTGGCCATACTCATTCTGCAGAGATTTCCAGGACGACTGATGCCACTTTTACATAATTTCTGGACAAATAACAACTGTCGCAGAGAGCCGCTCTAAAATGGCCAGCAATACAAGCAACATGTCGGCGACTGAGGTTGTTCTGGGTTTTCTGGAGGATGCCGAGCCGTGGCGCCTTCGAGGCCCGCAGTTCCCCAGTAAAGTCGGAGGGAAACCGGCGTGGCTGAGCCAGACAGACCTGCCCTCCCTGTCCGGGCTGGAGTGTGAGATATGCCGCCTACCCATGGCCTTCCTCCTGCAGGTTAGTGTCGTGGAGGGGAAAGTTGGTGCAGTAGGACGCCCGGTGCAGTTAAAGGAATAGTTCAACCAAAAATTGAAATGCATCAACTGAAGTTTGTAGGACCATCAAATACACAGCGCCCGTATATCCATCTCAGCCTTCTCCCAAACTATTTAAAGTTAACGGGACCATCTTTTCACAGCTCCCAAAACAAGCATAACATGTCCATCACATTTTCTCCAAACAGCTCGTGCAATATATGGCAAGTGTTTTCTTGCCAAGTGTTGTAGAACGTGTGCCAACAGCCGCGCGCCTCTACAGTAGCAAGCAGTCTACCATCAGTTTAATGAGATGCTGTAGTGTGCGCGCGAACAATAGAATATAAACAATTGTGTGGTTATATAAACATATGCAACTGACAATTCCAACATGGGAAAAAGTATGTATTACTTACATGCGTGGGTTTACTCTGTTAGTTACAGAATCGGTTTCTTCCTTAAATATGGATTGCTAATCATAATATGAAATATGTATAAACATAACATTCTAAAAATATACAAGTACTCAATTAGAGCTTTATGTACTCTGTTGTTTCATTAAAAAAAACACGCGCTGGTGTTGATGCCACTTCCACAGAGCCTTCCAGTTCCTTAACAGTCTTGCCTTACACAGTGTTGGACTCATCTGAGTTGCTGTTTAAAACCAGGAAGTGCTTTGTGTCATTACTCTTCTCTCTCTCCATCTCTGCTGCAGGTTTATGCACCAATTTCCGGTCATGACAGAAGCTTCCACAGAACACTGTTCCTGTTCTGCTGCAAAACTCCTGACTGCTACGCACGCAACGACAGCCGCTGTTTGAGAGGTACCAGGAAAGATTACTGTTGCTTTGTGTTTTGTTTTTCAAATGTTTTTCATACTTCTAATTGTCAGGTATAGGCTATTGGCAAAGGGCAGCTCTCTTTAACTTTCTATCTTCAGTCTCTGCTTTCAGTCTTTCCTCTCCTCTCTTTTATTCTCCTCTCCTCTTTTATTCTCCTCTCCTCTTCTCTCCTCTTTTATTCTCCTCTCTTTTATTCTCCCCTCCACTCCTCTTTTATTCTCCTCTCCCCTCCCCCCCTCTCCTATCCCCCCCTCTCCCTTTATCACCTCTCCTCTGTTCTCTGTAGCATTTGTGGATATTTTTTAATCAGTACAGCGTCATCTATATAGTTTTTTGACAAACTGTTTTGTTTTCTCCTTCTTATCAGTATTCAGAAGCCAGCTACCGAGGAGGAATGAGTTCTACCCCTACGACCCTCCACCAGGTCTGTAGATTTGACTGAATGCCAGCCAGACCTACAGTATAAATGTTCATCAATTCTCAACAAGTATTCAAACTAACTAACTAACTATTCAACAGATATTTTGTCAAGGTTTGATGTAAATGTTGTTTGTGATGTCTGGACAGAATGAATGTAGTCAAGGTGGGTGCCCGCCTGAATGTGCTGAACTCTGCTATGGCGTACAGATTTTTTTCTGCCATGTCTGATAATCAACAGGCCTCATTTATTAATATTTCTGTGTGTTTGGAATGCTAAAAACATTGGACTGAAATCACAGGAAACATGAAATTGACAAACTAAATATTGAAACATTGATTATTGTCTTATTTGCGGGGTAAATGTTTTAAATTTGCAGTTTAACAATGGTTTGGCATTGATGTATTCATCTATTTCTAGTTAAATTAGGTTCACTGTTAGCTGGATGTACTCAGTGAGTACTTGGTGAATAAATGTCATGGTTCGTCCAGAGGAAAACATCCTGCAAAAAGCCTCAAACTGAAATGCTGGAGGCCAAGAAATATCACACAGTTATTGGAGTATTGTCAGTGATCCACAGTACCTCTGTGTCTCTAAACGTTACCTTAACTTCTGGAATTGAGGAAAAACTGGTTTACTATTGACAAGTTTTGGTATTTTACATTGCATTTTCAACAGCTTGACTTTGTCCAAGGATCATAAAGCATTTTATACACCGGGAAGACAGCTGTCATTTACAGGAAAAAGGCAACATTGAAGATGAAAGGATTCTGGCAGGACACCCAACACTGATTATTTATTTATTTATTTTGTAGAGGATGAACCCCCCAGTGATCCTGAACCGGACCAGAGTGTGTTGCCTTTCTCCGGGGTGAAACTGTGTTGGGTGTGTGGTTGCCCCGGTAACAAAGCCTGCTCCCGCTGTCACACTGTAACCTACTGTGGCAAGCAGCACCAGACCCTCCACTGGAAACACACACACAAGAGGGAGTGCTGCAGCCAAGGTGTGTGTGTGTATGTGTATGTGCATGTGTGTTATTATCCATTGGAAGAAAGATGGACACACCTCTATATGTTCAGCAGTGGTGGGCCAACGCAGTAAGAAAACTAGCGGTCTGTAATTTTAGAATTTGTATTTTGTTCCTGCCATGATTTTTGCTCAAATTAGAGCAATCCTGTCATGGTACCTGCACTTTTCAAAATGGCACAAATCGGCCATATCAGTAATGAAAGTGTCACTAGCTCGGTTGTTAATGTGTGAGTGGAGGGCTTCCACTCCACACAAGCCTTGTGAGTGAGGTTTCTAGCATCTAGTACATTCACTTTGAAATATTTGAATTGAAATGTATCAATTGAAGGGTCAAAAATTAGATTGAACCGCATTTTGACTGAATGTACCAGCCAGGCGCTAACTCCAACTGTCCAGAGCGTTGGAGTCGAGGAGTGGAATCACTACCTGCCATGGGGAAGATTTAATGTTTCTGCTGTATCTTCTGTCTGGCTCTCTGTGTAGAGGCCTCCGTCGTCACAGCCTCTCCATTCCTCTTCCCCGAGTCTGAGCTGGTCACTGAGCCTGAGGAGGAGGAGGAGGGAGAGACGAAGGAGGACAAAGGAGAGGAGGAGGAGGAGGAGGAGGAGGAGAGCGCTCAGAGGAGCTTAGACTGTCCTTCCCTAGCAGACGGTAAGCTTTAAAATATGCCTGGCATGGTGCAGATCACATGGTACACGCCTTCGACGCCCCACATGAAGTGTTTTGAAAAAGTGAACTCAGTATTGAGAAATGCTTGTAACAAATTGTGAAAAACTGTAATCTTTTTATCTATGTCTTCCTGGCAAGGTATAAAATGGGAAAACAAATATGTATCTGTCAGTTTATCAATGTCTTTCCAATCCATCTGTTCTTTGTATCCCATCCATCCATCCATCCATCCATCCGTCCATCTACCTGACCTTCCCTCCTCCCTTCAGCCTTAGCAGAAACAGACCTGGAGGAGATGGCCATGCATGAGACTGAAGACAACAAAGTGTTCCAGCGGTTTAAAAAGAGGATCGCTCCAGAACCACACCAGGTAAAAAAAAAAAACAGAAACAGAAAAGACTGTAATGGAATAGAGTAGAACAGAATAGAGGTGTTGTGATTCCTCATTTGCATGTCAATCAACACACTTGATGCGTAGTAGGAGTGAACCAGACAGATGTTTTTTTCTCCGTCTGTCTAACAGTGCTGTTATTTTTAGGTGCTGCGTTACAGTCGAGGCGGCTCTCCCCTCTGGGTCTCGTCTCAGCACATCCCCTCTGATCAAGATATCCCACAATGCACCTGTGGCGCCAAGAGGACCTTCGAGTTCCAGGTAACTGCTGAAACTCAAGATTCTGACCTTTTACTCACTTAGTCAGCCTTACTCCTACCCCTTTTCTTCTCCTCACCATGCTGTTGTTTCCTCTCTCCTCCTTTCCCAACTCCCTTCCTCTTTTCTCCTTTTCCGCATCTTTCATCTTCCTACCATTTTGTTCTCTTTTTCAACTATACACTCATAAGTACTAATGTGATATTGTGTGCTATGTGTAGAAACTCATTGAACGTATTGATGATGTCAATTGATGTGTGTTGTTCCTATGTTTGTAGTTGGTTTTTAAAGCTGTGTTTCAACCAGGATCAGAAATGAACAGGGGCTTGGGGCAAAAATGCTGTGGAAAACATAAAATGCCTGTAAAATTAAAAATGAGGGGACAAAAAAATGGCTCCAACAATTTAAGAGTTCCCATTTATTGTATTTCACCCTTTTCACAGTTTTAATTGAATTGTCAAATAGTTACACGTGAATGTGACTACTCTGTAGGTGAATCATGGGAGCCTATGACCGGAGGATTCTTTCCAGTGCATTCTGGGCGAGAAAACTAGAGCGGGTATTGATAAGAAAACATCTGAGAAAATGTCTCAGATTGGGTACTGTTTTTTGTGATAGTATATTATGATTTAAAATAAAACTGTCAATTTGCCAATATGCAATGCAAAAGTATTATTTAATTATTCAATAAAATTGCAACCCAAAAAGGACCAAATGCCCCTAAAAATCACATCAAGGTGCCCTCCAAAAAAAAAAAAAGCCTGGGTTGGACTACACTGAGTGCTAGCATATATAAAAAAACTGTATGGAGCCTCTACTGGAGCCAGCAGAGGTATTAATCAGTGTGTGTGTGTGTGTGTGTGTGTGTCTCTCTCTCTCTAGGTGATGCCCCAGCTGTTAAACAGTCTGTGTGTGGACTCTACAGGTGTCAGCATTGACTGGGGGACGCTGGCTGTCTACACATGCTCCGTTAGTTGTAACCATGACAACCACTACTGCCCCGAGTTCATCTGGAAACAGGACTTCAGCTCAGAGCAACACATATAGAGACAATATCCATATTATTTCCCTGGTCCTAACCAGAGTCTTTGTCCAAAGAGTTTGGGACACTGATATAGTAATATATTACGCCACTGATTGGAGTAATACCTTTTTCATTTGAGCAATCACACGTTTTTCTTTTTTATATTGCCCAAAAATGTCTCTCTCCCAGTTTAGTGGACTGGACAAGCACTGCTGCTCTTTGTTTGCAAATATGTACCAACAAATCAATTATATAAAGCTTTGAGTGGAATGGAAGATCAAATTTTACTGTATGGAGAAGTTTTGGGACATAACATCGACCCTCTGGGTTAGAGCCAAAGATCCTTTAAGATACTCAGTAGCTTTCTTGAGGAACAACTCAGATTTGATTACATTGTTTTCCCAGAAATGGACGAGGTGTGTATTGACAGTGCCTCATCTACAAGCTGAATACATTTCTTATCTGATCAAATGTGTGTTCTTGTTTCTGACAAGTATTGGCCACTGGCTATGATTCAGACCTATGCAGTTATGGTTCATTTCCATTCTCAGCCATTTCTTTTTCTCGTTATGAGATATCTTGATTGTGTCTGAGTCAGGATGAGTTGAGTGAATCTGATTGTTGTTGCCGAGTTGTCTCATTCCATGAGTCTGAGTCGATTTGATTAAATCGTGTAAACAAGCCATTCTCAATTTCTCCGATGTCCATAGGCATTTCTCATTAGGTTATAGATCTTTTTCTCATTATAACAACACTTTAAAGTTTCTTGATATCTCGTTATAACGAGAAATGTTTCTCGTTATGAGATAAGTTGGTATGTCATAATGTGAAAATATCTTGTAACGAGAAAAGATCTCGTTATAACAAGAAAAAAAAATCTTGTTATAACGAGATACTGAGCTGATGTTTTTTTTATTTATTTTTTCACTGTGACATCAATGTGCTGCCGTAGTAAATAACTAATTACAACAGTACTAAGCTTTACACACAAATGGCTCCTAGTTATTTTTATAAATCATTAATCTACAACTTGAAAATGATCTTCACTATTAAGCTGATGAAATCTGAGCAGGCAATGTTTTTATGTATTAGGTATAAATTAACTATAATACTGTCGTCTTCTACCTTACTTAAAGCAATATATAACTTTGGCTTATACAGTATACGTATATACACAGGTTCAAGATAGTCAGCCACCACCATGATCCATCAGAGTTACCTGTAGTCAAGTGACTCACTCACTTTTACTTTGCTTATTGCTAGTTGGAAAAATATACTACTATATTTATACACCACTATACTACTAGCTGTGCAGTGTGACCAAGTTAATGGTATTTCTTGTCTTTTTCAAAAAGTATGTTCACCCATTTGCAATAATCAATAGCCAGAAAAAGTCTGGCTGTAAGTGGCTATTGGAGTCAATGTGTGTGTATTGGACAATTTAAATTCTGTATCCAAGTTATTATAAAGCAAAAAGCAGCTTTGACAAGACAGCCACTATGTACACATTTAATTCTGCAAACTGCAGCAAATAAACAATTTTAAGCCAGAAGCAGAATTGTATTCTGATGTGACAGTGCTTCCATGGTCTTCTGCTGGGCTGCTGCTAATCTCAGAATCCCAGAGTGAAAACTGAATTTATCCTTCACATATTTTACCATTCTGTCCATACAGATGCTGACTGGCAGATACCAGATGGCCATGCTGACTTGGGGAAAATAGTAGCCAAATACATGTTGAATACTTGACAGAAACCTTGATAATTGCTAGATTTTTCAAATGTTGTAAGGGATATGCTCAGCTGAGATCTTGTTGGTGTGACAACACAACTCAAGCACACCAAGTAGTGCCAAATATTTAGCCATATTTAAATATAATTTTGTGGCCAAGTCTATGGCT
The DNA here is from genome assembly GCF_046629955.1 of Centroberyx affinis. Taxonomy (NCBI): domain Eukaryota; kingdom Metazoa; phylum Chordata; class Actinopteri; order Beryciformes; family Berycidae; genus Centroberyx; species Centroberyx affinis. The sequence goes on along the minus strand of NW_027280605.1, from coordinate 208,831 downwards.
GAACACACAGTATGGACAACCAAGACAGAATAACTTCAGCAAATTACTTTGCCTACGCTAAAGAATAAGTCCTTAAAAGAAAGCTCTTAAATATAATTTTAAACGGGAAAAAAAATAACAAAGAAAAACTTGAAAACAATGCGAAGTACGTATAAACATGGCAACATGATGCATAGTTTGTCCCACTTTCATACTGCCTTTCAGTGCTAGCGAATGGAGAAGGAGCCACAATACTAAGGTAATAACACAGTCAACCTTCTGAGGTAAAGTCGCTGGGCTCTTCTTTCTCTCAGGACCAACAGGAGCTTTTCTCCACACTTTGGTTCCTCGTAGCCCAACTGTTATTCACATTGATTTTGTCCCAATTGTTGATCCTCATCCTTCCTACAGGCAACATTTCCTGTTAACTCAAAAAGTTGCCACGTATCATCACCTTCAGGGATGGAGTCAGTATACATTCAATTTAAAATAACAAAACTTTAACTATTAAAACACTTATTTCTGAATCATAACAAAATTACAGTATGCAGATTGTGTCTATAGAAAATTCCTGGCTGTCTAGACTTTGAATTGACCCCATCCCTACCAGAGATAAAAATGTACAAACAATTTCAGGAAGACCACCTATGAAGTAAAGCGTGGCAACACAAACCTTGGAGAGCTAACCAACAACTTGGTAAGAACATTATCCGGGACCAGGGCTTGGGTCAATTTACTTTCAATTCTGTCACTTTAAAACTTAAGAGCATTCAATTTTAGTTATTTCTGAACAGATTAGATAAGACAAACTTCTCATGTCAGTTTTTCCAATATTTGAATTTGGAAGAAAATCCACTTCCTGCATTAATGGAATTAGAATCGAACTGAAACCAGATCCCATTGATATGAATGTGGAAGATACTTTAAAAGGATAAAACTCTGAAACAGACTATTTCTTCCAAACAAACCAATCAATAAAGTTGTAAATTCTTGAACTGTAATCGTAACACATAAAAGGAATGTGAGGCAGACAGACCCGACAGCACATCTTGAGACAACTGGGGGAACTGAGTGGACAATTAATAAAAACATAGTTTACAAAACTATTAAAAACTGCTTAAAATGAAACAAAAAACAGTACAAGTCAGGCTGCCTCCCATCTGATCAGCAGGAGTTCCTCCATTTTCTTCCAGTCTGCTATTTACAACCAGGGATGTGATCAGACAACAGAAAAAGCCTGAAAAAACTGGGGGAAACTTGAAGGAAAACAGGAATCCGCCTTTGGAAAATAATGGAAACTTGTGTTTAAAATGTATATTCAGATGTGATCAAACAGCAACAAAGGCCTGTAAAAAAATGTGTGTTCCTCAAAAATCTGAAGTACTGGAGAAAGCACTGGGGGAAAAAAAAAAGGACTGATCACATCCCTGTACAACAGCCTTTATGGCAGTCCACTTTTAGATTCAGACGTGACTTAGAAAAATAAGAGTAAAAAGAGAGGGGGGTTGAGGGTGGCAAAGGGAGGAGGAGGAGGGGACGGGTCTACGTTGTCTTGCGGAAGCCTTTCAGGATGGGGTAGATGTTCTCAAACGCCTCGTAGATCTCTCCTCTCACCTTGGCACCTTCACACACAGAGGATATCAGTTACTACATGGGATTTATACTGGCGAACATTATGACAGAAACATTCAAGATAACCACTCATATTCAGAAACATTCTATCCATTTCTATTTGATAACTTTCTAAATTTCTATGACACCGTTTTTCAAGGAATTTGATTCATTTCTATGTAATTAATTTCAAACTGTATGTGTGTAAAGTGTGTGAGAGAAAGATTTATCAACATTCTGTCCCAGAGACTTTAGACAGAGATGGGGAGTAAATGCTACATCTGACACATTAACAGTTGCTGTTGCTCTTTGTGAATTAATGAACAGTACCACAAAAAAGTCAAAGTATCAGGTATTAAATACAATATTTCCTGGGAACCCTCAGAAGACTAGCATGTATCTGGTGTCCGCTCATTGTCAGTGTCCTGCTGAAATCCAGTTAGCAGAGAAGAGCCCAACTTACCTGTCAGTACAACCTTCCCAGAGACGAAGATAAGCAGGACAATTCTGGGTTTGATCATTCTGTAAATCAGACCTGGAAACAGTTCCGGCTCGTAGCTGAAACAGACAGGCCACATTATTTAAATCATTAACATTTATAAGCTGATGTAAATGCTAGTATGGCTCATAGCTCTCTGCATATTGTCTGCAGTCTATATTGTGAATGTCATTTTCCAACCATCCAGACTATAAATGTAAGGCTCCAGGTCTGAGCTTTCAGAGGAAATCCTGAGTGTAAAAATACTATTTGGAGGTCTTTCTTCTGCAAGCCTCAATGTCAGCACAGCACAGGCAGAAGATAAGCATGACTTCACATATGTTGACAAGAATAAACCACAGGCACTGGGCTTCACAACAGGGCTGCCCACCACTCAAACCCTTTTCTGAGCCAGTAAAAACTCCTGTTAAGAGTGTTCATACTATTTCGCTTTTTTAGTAGAAGAAGCCTCAACTGCATTTTGTGCTGATAACAAAAACAGGTGTACAACAAACTTGTAGCTGAAACTATCAGCAAACAGTACTTACTTAGCAATACAAGAAGTTTCCACAATACAGCCAACATGCTCCCATACTGACTCAATATGATCAGAGTTCCTGGCAATTTGCTAACAACTACAACCAATTTTTCCAACTGTCCTTTCTACACTTTCATTCTGGTTGTCTTTGTAAACTGTCAGCTGCCAACATACCGTGACATCCCCCCTCTTCTTTAATGCGATTAGTCAGCTTGCAAAAAATCATGTCATGTGCGGCCCTTTAAAAAGTTTAACTTTTCTCAACTTTAGAATGCTCTGCCTAAAAAGAAGCCAGGTGCAGCACTTTATTCAATGTTTTCCGTCTCCCTTTGATGTAAAAATCGCACTGGCAGTTACAGAGTGAATAGGGCTTTAACCTGTACAGAACATAAAATAAACTAGTTACCTGCTAAACTGTTGGTGAGTGAGGACCAGTCCTTCCAGCCGTATGGGGAACTTCACATCGCAGCTGCCCACCATGTTCTGAATCTTAAAGTCCAGGAACTTGGCAGGGAAGCCCAGCTTCTGCACCACACGGGCATACTTCCTGGCAGCTAACCTCGACTGCTCCTCACTAGATAGGAACAGTGAGGAAGAGGTGGGAGGAGGGGAGAGAGGAGGATGATGGGGAAAGATGAGGAGGACAAGGGGGCGAGTGTTGAGGAGAGGAAAGGAGATGAGATGAAAAGACAAGAAGGGAGAGAAGTTCAAACCAAGTATTTATTCAGATAGCGTCAAGGTAATGCCCACTATCAGCAGCGAAGTGTTTTGTCACATGGATGTTGTTGCTAGCAGATTTACAAATCATCATCACTTCTACCTTTAACCATGAAAGGTTGCCTTTGTATCATGGTCTTTAAAACAATATCTAGTGAGTGGTGTGCTGACCTCTTGGCTCCAGTGCAGACCATCTTTCCAGAGCTGAAGATGAGAGCAGTCGTTCTGGGCTCTCGTATTCTCATGATGACTGCAGCAAAACGCTTGGAGAGAGAAGGGGGGGGGGCATATTATTACTGACTGTCCCCATCTTGTTATAAATTGATTAATTCTTAACATCAGCCACATAGCTGTTTGTGTGTTGGGGGCAAAAACCACAAAAACAGCAATCTATATCAGAAATCAATGGAACTGCTGTACCTAAAATAGCCAATAAGCCTAAAAAACTGGCCAAAAAGTCACATTGCTGGCCGTCACACAGAGTTGTTTACGGTAATGTGTGTCGGTCTCACCTTGGGGTTGTACTCGGCGTTCCTGGCTCTCAGGGCGATGGTCTTCAGGTCCAGTTTACAGCCCAGATTCACTGTAGATACAATGTTCCTGATAGTAGGGAGAGAGAGGAAAGTAAGGAGAAAGATTACATTTAAAAGGTCCCATATTATTCAGCTTTCATGATTTTGTTTTCAAATATACTCTGACACAGGAAAAGAAGAGTGTTCATGATGTTTTGCAAATAAATATAGTTTAGTTAAAAGTTGAACTGAATTTGAAGAGTAAATCCTTGCAGGCAGAACAGTCACAATACTGGACCCTGATTGGTCGACAACACCAGCTCCTCTATTTAAAATAAGGTAAAGCTGCTAAGTGGAGGCTTTCCAGTTCCAATGCTGCAAATTGGCCTGATTGGAAGGATTTTTCGTAATTGTTTAGCATGATTTGTGTCTGTGTGTGTGCTTCCTCGTTTGAGTATATTGCACTAGGCTACATTTTGATTAAGGTAACTTAAATCAGGGAAAAAAAATAAAATGAAAAAAATCAGAGAATTTCCAACAGCATTGGATTCAGCTCGCCAATCCCTGATGTATTCGTCCAGTCACACTACTCTCTGCATCTTTCCTGTCTCTCTCCAGTACTTACTGTCTAATAAAGCAAAAGTGCCATGGAATCACATTTTCAAACTCTTTAAGTAAGACATGAAACTCACTGTAGCTGTGGTACTATCCCAGAGCTCTCTGAGGCTGGCGTGGCAGGAGTGATGGGGGTCATGGGGGTCAGGGGGGTGGTGGTATAGAGGGGGGTGTTCCCTGGCAGCGCTGTGGTGGTGGAGCCCCCTACCGTCTGGGAATGGAAAAGCTGAGGGGTCTGCCCTGACGTCCCCGGAAGGCCTGGAAAAGAGAGAAAGATTGTTTTCTTGTAATATGATCTGATAATGTAACGACACTTTGATCACCTATGATCCCAATCCCAGCAACTGCCAATGTTGTCCCCATCAAACACTGTGGCTGCGTTCGGAATGGTTCACTCATTCCCTCACTCACTATTCCCCATGTAGTGTTTATCATATAGTGAACTATATGGGCAACGACCAAACGAAATTTCGGACACTACAGTAAATATAATTGCGTCAAAAAAATGCGCTGGATATTCGTGTGACGCACCGGGATGCGCCCAGCATCACGTAAATAAACCAAGCATCATGACAGCAGGTTGAAATGGACTCAGGTCGTATTGATTTTGACAAGTTTTCAGCATTAAATTACAAATAAATTGTTGAAATTCTAATCATGTGCAAGTGTGGTTTTGTCAACTTTGGTGCCGTCTGCTAATGACAGCAAGCTGTTTTGGTTTGGTAAACAAGCTTGTGAGCTAATGACTAGCAGAAGCTTTCATATCACCTCCTGTATTGGTGGATAAAGTAGTCAGCTGACCTGTAATGATGATTCCTGCAGTTTTGCTGCTCTTGGTTCAAAACGGAGGCAACTCGAATGAGGTGTCTAATACGTCTTTTGTTGATTTGCTAACGCTGTCAACCGGTAAATAGACCAGTTTCTATTAGCTAACATGTTAGCTAGCTGTTTCTTCTTCTTCGGTAAGACACAATCATATTGCATTGTGGTATACAGGAGAAATTGTAGGGTACACTGTCTGTTCACTACAATTTGTAGTGCATTGTGGGTATCTTATAGTGGACTATTTAGTGAATCAAATTAACCGTTGAGAATTCGGACACTAGTAGAAAATGGCGGATACACTATATAGTGCACTATTTCTGTAATAGGGAACGGTTTCGAACAGAGCCTGTGTGTCCCATTGCATCTGTGCAGTCCAAAGTTGTTATTTCATTTCATTAGATACTATAATGATCATTATAGTTTGATTAGGATTAATTCAAGGGACCCGATATGGGGTTGTGACCTGAGGTTGGGAAAGCGTGGAGAAGAAAATAATCCTATCTTACCTGTGCTGGCCTGCTGTGCCTGCTGTGCCTGTTGCTGCTGTTGTCTCTGTTGTTCCTCCAGAATCGACAGACTGTTGGTGTTTTGGACTGGCTGGGGTGTCAGGCCTGAGCCGTAGGGCATCATGGGACTGAAGATAGGCATGCCTGGGGTCATGGCACCCTGCACAGGGACAAGAGGCATTGATTTGGGATCTGGCAGAAATGTTATAGGCAGGCGATATGGACAAAATGTCCAAATATTTTGTGATATTATCACAATATCTTTCAGTTTGCTTTTCTAAACCTAGGTTGCAAGTTACTGGAAAGTGCAACCCAAATGGTAAAGGTACAGTACTCCATTTGTAGCCTTTAAAAAACAGTATATGTCAAGATGAAACAAAAACGTTAATTTTAAGTGTATTAAACATAAATAGAATAACAACTTAAAAGACCATAGGATCGGTCAAAGTAGATTTTTAGACCTATTTTAATGAATTCTAGTAAACTGCAGAGCTTCTAGTCGCAAATTAAAGGAACAGAAAACTCAGTTAGCTGAATTAAGGACCTTTAAATGGCTTGTACATCTTTAAGTTTCGCCTGCCTTATTCTTTTTTCCAACAATTGCTGACACAGCTTCCATTAAAAATGACAACATCGACAACTGTGTGATCATTTAAAATTCCAACTTTCCCTGTCACACTTTGGTGGGTTGATAATATTGTAATGTGATATGTCCACAATCTCCCTGTGAAGGCAATCAGGACAAAATTTTACATAATGGCCCAATGTAACATGTTATTATTGTGAGCTACTACAGCCCAATCAGTATCTGGAAATCCAGAAAAGCTAAAGATGTCGACAGTAAACAATGCCTAACTGTTTCTGGTAATTCATTTCACACCTACCACTCATATCTATGTAAGATTGTCCATTCAGCTGTCTAGAAGAAGGGTCAATCTATTCTTAATCTACACCCATTAATCTTCTTAATCTGCACCCATTACTAACACACCCATGGACTAACATGTAAATGCACAATTCACACATCTTGTAGAATGCCCAAAAACTCTCCCCATTTCTCTGACGACCAACTTCATTCAGAAGCATTCATCTTGCTTTAGGCAGTGGAGGATTTGGAGGAAAATGAGGAAGAGTGTTATCAATGTTAAAAACTCCCCTTCTCAACAGGTGCTTGACTTTGGTTCCCTACCTGCAGACTGTAAATTCTTAAAAACATTCAAACTAAAATGGAGTGGATGGCTGTTGTTCATTTTGTTCTGACTAGTAGGTAGGCTTTTAAGGAGTAATGTTGGCCTTTGTAAGTGTGTATCAAGAGAAACAGGAAAAAGCTAGGGTGCTGGTAGTGAATACCGTGAACAATTCCAGGGCCACTAGTATCAGAGGTTTACCCTCTGCAAAGTCTACAAAATTTAGGGGGTGGTGGGAGCTGGAAGACTAGACAAGCTGGCTGGAGACCTGAAAATTCCTAGTTCAAATTCCCAGACCAGCTGGGAAAATCTAGGGAAAGTGAATGAATACCTCTCCTCTACGTCACACAACCCAAAACTGCTCCAATGGATCTGCTCAGTGGCCAGCGGTAGAAGACTGTGTGTGACTGTCTACTCTGCAGCTGTGTAAATGAATGTTTTTGTTGTTTGTATGAATATGAAACAGGTCAATGCTGAAACAGATCACACATGCTCAGCAAACCATTCCCTGGACAAATAACGTTTTTAAAGTGTTTTAAAACAGATCAAATGTTGCTTTAAATCAGCTGTCCGTTACCTGAGGGGAGGCCAGCCCCTGGAAGGGTGGTAGACTGTTGTTCTGGTCCATCTCTTCGCCTCTTTCCTCTCTTTCCTTAGCTCTGCTGCCACCGAGGGAGGCTGGCAGTCACACGGGCTCGGTAACGTTAGCTTAAATGTTGTTGGCCAGGGTCTGCACTGGAGAAAAACCAACAACAAGCATGTGCTGGAATTTGCAGAACGTTTGCTTCTGGCTCCTTCTCTTTGATAGCCAAGCCCTGCAAAGACAGACAGAGTTAGATAACTGTGACACTACTCATATACTTCATATCATATCACTCTGACTAACGATTTGTCGCCGTGGTAATTCAAGTCGAGCGAACAATTTTCAAATATGATGCCCGTTATCAGAATCCATGTAGCTGCACTGGTGGCGCCAATAGAATCACAGCAGAGTCTGCTAACCAGCTTTAGCGTTAATCATTTTTGCTTGTTCATTCACTTAAGTACCAACCGGCAATGCATTAATTAACTGGTGGATGCAAGATAGAGTTGACAAAGAAAATTCAGTACCTAAGTGGTTTGCTAAGGGCTAGATAGCCTCCAAAAGAAAACACAACAAACTGGTTAGCTAAAGTTAGCCGCCGAGCTACCGTTACCATGATCAGCGGACCATTAAGTCAAAACCCTTGTGGCCACAGTGAGAACAGTGAAATACTGCGCTTTAGTGATGCATATGGGATGCAAAACATTTTGGCATTTGCCAGTACAACACAGGTTATGCTCTCATTAACTTACTCTCACTCTCTCTCTCAGGTCCAATCAGCAAAAATCACATTTAAAACAGCTTCGCATTCGTATCATGCTCGGGCTTTGCGCTCGCGAAGGCTACACCCGGAAGGATAACACTTATTTTCCGGTGTGTCGAAGTTCATTTAATATCCATTAAATATATGTGTGAATCAGTCTATGGTGTGAATGGTGTAACGTAGGCTAGCGGAAGATGTAGAACATGTACTTATTAGCCATCAGAAATACAATAAAGTGAGGGACATTTTGAGAAATAAATGCTGGACAGGGATGGAATTTCAAACGGCTGCTGGGCTCAGCTGTTTGTACACGAGAGATTAAAAAGACACAATTCGGTTTTCTTTCAAAAACATGTTTTATACTGTAAAAAGATGATGTACCGCTGTTGTAGATATATATTGTAAAAAAAAAAAAAAAAAGATGGTGTAGCGCCACGACTCTACACACTCCAGTACAGCAGGTGGCGGTGCGCACATTTGAGGTTGGTTTGCGATCCGCCAACAAACTAAAAGAAAGAGAAGAAGAAGGAGTTCAGTTCGTCTCAAAGCAAAAATGGCGTCGCTGAGTGACAAGTCAGTTTGGGACGAGGTGGAGGATGGAATCGGGGAAGAAGTGTTAAAAATGTCCACGGAGGAGATCGTTCAGCGCACCCGGCTCCTGGACAGCGAGATAAAGATCATGAAGAGCGAGGTGCTCCGGGTGACCCACGAGCTCCAGGCCATGAAGGATAAAATCAAGGAAAACACCGAGAAAATCAAAGTGAACAAAACCCTGCCGTACCTGGTGTCTAATGTCATCGAGCTTCTGGACGTGGACCCAAACGACCAGGAGGAAGACGGGGCCAACATCGACCTGGACTCCCAGAGAAAAGGAAAGTGCGCCGTCATCAAGACGTCCACCAGACAGACCTACTTCCTGCCCGTGATCGGCCTTGTTGACGCGGAGAAGCTGAAGCCCGGAGACCTGGTCGGAGTGAACAAAGACTCCTACCTGATCCTGGAGACTCTGCCCACCGAGTATGACTCCAGAGTCAAGGCCATGGAGGTGGACGAGCGCCCCACGGAGCAGTACAGCGACATCGGAGGGCTGGACAAGCAGATCCAGGAGCTGGTGGAGGCCATCGTCCTGCCCATGAACCACAAAGAGAAGTTTGAGAACTTGGGCATCCAGCCTCCTAAAGGAGTGTTGATGTACGGGCCACCGGGAACCGGGAAAACCCTGCTGGCCAGGGCCTGTGCTGCTCAAACCAAGGCCACCTTCCTGAAGCTGGCAGGCCCACAGCTGGTCCAGATGTTCATTGGAGACGGAGCCAAGCTGGTGAGAGATGCCTTTGCCCTGGCCAAAGAGAAAGCCCCATCCATCATCTTCATAGATGAGCTAGACGCCATCGGGACCAAGAGGTTTGACAGCGAGAAGGCAGGTGACAGAGAAGTCCAGAGGACCATGTTGGAGCTCCTCAACCAGCTGGATGGGTTTCAGCCCAACATGCAGGTCAAGGTAATGCTGCCACCACAAATACAGCTGTGTTTTTCACTGTACAACTCCACAGTATCAGAGGAGACCACTGACAACAGATTTCACAAATTGATACAGTAACCTGTTTTCCGCTGGTGACTTTGTGCATCTTACCCAACTCAGCCTACCTGACCGCACATAACCCAAAAACCTGTGGGAAATACTGATAAAGTACTAATAAAGTTGACATGTTCAATTCAAAATGATTTAAAAATAGAACACACACATCCAGTAAGGCTGTTTTTCAGGTGCAGAACAGAAAAAGGTAATAAAGAGAATCTGACTCTATTTCTCAAAATGTGCAATAAAATATAGAGTGAATAGAATATATAAACATGAAATATGGACACATAGGACAATACAGAATGAAACATGAACCAAATACATTTCCACTGACTATAAAACAGGAATAGTGAGTTATATTTACAGTTACAAGTATTATTATATTTTATATTTTTACTGATATCTTGAACTCAGTCTGGGTTGTCTAGACAGGAACACTCAGTTACAGTCCCAGTTTCTTTACTTGCATTAACTACATAAACATTGTGCTTGTTTCCAGGTGATTGCTGCCACCAACAGAGTGGACATCCTGGACCCAGCGCTGCTCCGTTCGGGCCGTCTGGACAGGAAGATCGAGTTCCCCATGCCCAACGAAGAGGCCAGAGCTCGGATCATGCAGATTCACTCCCGCAAGATGAACGTCAGTCCCGACGTCAACTACGAGGAGCTGGCCCGCTGCACCGACGACTTCAACGGAGCCCAGTGCAAAGCGGTGTGTGTGGAGGCCGGTATGATAGCGCTGCGTCGCGGGGCCACAGAGCTGAACCACGAGGATTACATGGAGGGAATCCTGGAGGTCCAGGCTAAAAAGAAGGCTAACCTGCAGTACTACGCCTGAGGACACCGCCTGTGTCTGTGTTTGTATGCTGTGATTTTTGAAACCATTGTTACAGTTGTTAATTGAGTTAATAAAAAGAAGTAGCATATAGTATAAGTGTTGTTGTTTTATTTCTTCTTCCTAAGCAGGGAGAGTGGAGTCTGTGTTTGAGAATGGTTTTTACTGTTTTCAAGTGGTTCAGGATGATCACACCATTTTGTCTCCTTTGAGGAAATGACATTCTCTAACTCAACATAAGAACTGACCCGGTTAAATAGACTGTTCAGTCTGTAGCTCATTTGTTTCTGCTGTGGCTCAAATTGGGCTCTCTAGAAGGAGGCTGTTACAGATTGGCTCAGGCTTGTAACAATAAGAGAGACCGTACACAACATCCAAGATTTATTTAAAGTAGAATAAACAAAACTAAGAGCATAGTTATGGGGTGTGTAGTCAGTGGTATCTGTAGTGCAGGGCATGCATGGATGGGTGTAGAGTGACGTCTGGAGGTGTTGTGAAGAGTGAAAACAAAGTGATAAACAAATGATGGCAAAAAAGTCAGGAGGGCCAGCCCTTTAAACCCCTAACAGCTCTGATCAGGTGTAACCAATTTGGCTCAAATGTCCAGATGAAACAGTTGCAGGAAGACACCCCACCTCATAAGGTGCTGGTTTAGGTTCTGAAGCGAATGTAGGGAACTTTACAGGGTTGTATAGACCACCAGAGGGCCCACTTCTTCAGTTCAGTTCAGGTCCAGGTCTTTATTGTCCCACAAGGGGAAATTCATTTTGCAGCAAGGCACAATAAAAACAATAAGAGCACAATGAACACACTTTAATTTCCCCAGTGGGAAAATTGGGTTGGTGCAGCAGCAATAGTATCATGATACAGCAGAGAAAAAATAGACTATAAACAGAAAATAGAATGTAGTATAAGTATATAGCAAATGGGGGTTAAATAAACAATACACAGCCTTCAATTTCAGCACAAGAACATGCTGCATATAATGTATGAATGAGAAGTAAGGTAAAAAAAAAAAAAAAAAAAAAGGATTACAGCTTTAACTGTCATAGATGTATGACCTTATATAATCAAAACTTTGTCAAAACTTGGTGTGAATATTCCATATGAATGAAACTGAAACTGAAATCAAACATTTAATTACAAATAGTCCAGTTGTAATATAAATTTTCAGTCAAGTCAAAGGGCAAATAAGCAAATCGTGATTCCTTAATTGTTATACAACAGTTAGTTCCGGTCCAATAATTTGATTGGACGGCACTCCCTCTCATGTGATATTGTTGAAATATTCACTGGGTTTATCAGGCAAATATGTGGAGTTTCAGCAGTGAATCCTGGTTTACTTTTTTGCTATCATTGGATTCTCCATGTGGTGTGCTGGGTAGTATAATTACATTTACTGTACATTTTAGTCTTTTAACTGATGCTCTTATTTAGAGCGAGTTAAACTTAGATTCCTAGGTGATAGCACACTGACAATAGAGGTAACAGAATATTCCTGTTACCTTAGATGATCCTGTGTGATCCTGGGAAATAAGTCAGCAGAGAGGTTTCTTTTTCACTTTCCCATATCTTTCTCCTCTACTGGCTGTAACTTGCCCTTATTTAAAAAAGCCTTATTCCGTTCTCATTAGCTCTTCTCTCTTCTCTTCTAACACTTCTCTCACACAGGAATGTTGTCAGGGCACTGTGGCTCCGACCCTGGCACTCCTTACTTTATTTATCTTGTAAAACACTTTAAACTGATTTGATAAGTTCACTAAATAAAGGTAATAATAATATTCTTCTTATTGTTATTATTATTATTATTAATCACAGGCAAGAATGGAAAATGTATATACTTCACAAACTGAACATTGAAAAATGTGTGGTAAAGGATAAAGAACAATTTGGTAGTGTATTAGGGGAAATATTTGTTGATGAAGAAGATGTGAAGAATGCTCTTATTTTTTGGAGAACCCTACCAAACGAGGAAGACTCATTCTCATTCACATCTGAAAATCAGGTAATGTGAATGAGAATGAATCTCACTTGTTGCATCTCATTGAATTATCTTTCCCCTGTTCGGCTCAGTTTATACTTCAGCTGAGGGTCTATGAAAGTAGAAAATGCATAAATTAACTACAACAAAAAACTTCAATATGATTAACATCTCACCTCACATCTCCATGGGGCAGAAGTGAGGCAAACAGCATTTCCAAACACTTAGTGGTTTGTTTTAGCCTAGTTAGGTGCCACTAAGGTAGGTTAGCCAAACATAGGACAAGTACTTGAAAATCAAATCAGTATACTTGTGTAACAACTTACCTAACTATCTGAATTGCCCTCATGGGGTAACCCCAACAGCTACTGTTTGACCCAGGTCAGATACACACACAAGTCTAGGTAACACATAGTAGTAGGCCTTATGATGCAGGGTTTCCTGCAATCGGTCTATCAAGCTGTGCTGCAATCCCATGAGAAACAACCAGTCGATCTTCCACTTAATGACTTGTCAACAGCATCCTAGTACCACCTTGTCACAAATTCCTGAGGAGAATCCTGCAATGTATCGTTGTAAAGATATTGGCAAATTTCTTCATAATTCTTCCCAAGATTCACTAGTCCACACAGAACAAATGGGGATAGGCCTACTGTGCTGTAGTTGTAAACTGCTGCCACTGCAACAGTGTGAGCAGCAGCTCTGTAGCACTAGCGGTCCCAGGTTGGAGTGTACATGTGTGCTCACACTGCAATAAACAAGGGTAAAAAAAGAACAACTCCAGCAGTTTTTTATTCTTTAATAAGAATGTAAAAAGAACAGCAGAGTATGTATCCTTCCAAAAATAATGAAAAATCCAAACAGAGGGAGAGTCCAGGGAAGGCAAAGACAGAGGAGGGAGGAGCAGTCCTGGACAAAAAAACAACCTGAAAACCTTTTATCCACATATTTTAAGTACTTGAGGTGTGCTTGACTAACTTGTTGAGTAGCACTAACATTTTTTAAACTCAAGTTTTTTGGGGGTCATATCAATCCCTCCTCAGTCTTTCCTGAGTGGAAAGTTTCCTGCTTGATTCCTTCATCCTAAGAATAGGAGTATTGATCTAGGATCACTGGTCAGGTCACCGGACATGAAACAGGGATGTGATAACCGCAAAAAAGCTGGAAATAAATTGAAAGCGGAAAACTGGAATATTCATTTGAAATGAATATAGGTTGTGAAGGAATAAAAAAAAAAAACAAGAAAATCACAACCCCAATGAAAGCCTGACTTGCACCTGAAAACTAGCCTGAGATCAACACTCCTATTCTAAGAGACTTGATGTATAGGGGCAAAAGCAATGGGGAAATGGGAAGAATAGCGGGAGGAGGAAAGCAGAGAAAGAGGGAATAAGTCTTTCCCTGCTCAGTCCTTCCTCAGTGGGACAGTCTCCTCTTTGATGCCCTCCTTGGTGATGATACAGAGCCGAAGAGCGTCTCCGGTGTACACATCTCTTTCTGCGGCCGAGATGAAGACGTCTTTGACCAGCTGGGTCGCCTTTTCCCGAGTCAGAGGAACATGCTGCACACCCTCCATGTTCTTAAAACCAATCTGGGGACAGAATTGACACAGAGAGATAAATATTGAGGACACAGGTAAGAAAAGACAAAGACATCAGGGGAACTAATAGACAACAACATGGAAAAATGATTCTCATAAATCACACCGACATGGTGCAAGTTTATTAGCGTCTAGAAATGGCTGCAGTATTAGTGTACATTTACCTGGTTGTCTAGCAGTGGTTGAAGCATGGCACTGGCCGATCCTCCAGCCTTGTAGGTGTCTCTCTGGTAGGAGCCCACTGGGTCAAAACTGTACACTGCACCCTTGCCTACATTACAAAAGTAAAATAATGTGTTACAAGAACAAGACAGTAAAAGCTCTACACTGGGCCAAAGCTGAGACACAACAACAGTAATACAAGCGTAACTATGTGACATAATTCAGCACAATACATATATAAATAACAGCCCATCAAGTTAAAACAGTAAAACACCCCCTAGATTATACATTTTATTTATCATTATTTTAATGATGAAACATGACAAATCCCATCACATAAGACCTCTATAGACAATACAGTCCTAAGAAAGAGCCCACTGGGACTGTAGCAGTATGTCGCTCTCCAACCTAACTAGCAAGACAACAATGATAAATCCACATTTACAAAACATTACAATACTACACATGATGGCCTAATGTCCTATTGGTCGAAGGCCAAAATGGTGGACTGTTCCACAGTCTACATTAAACATGTAGAATAATACTGTATGAAGTTCAGAAAAAACAAGGACTGCATTCACAGTAGACTAGACAGGTAAAACCTAAACATATTGCTTTTCTGTGGATATTTCTGCCAACAATGATGTGTGATTGAGTACCTTACCAATACAATGCATTACTAGTCTTACTACCAGCAGTGTTGATTTCAAAGTACCTACCCTCCTCATCCAGTCCTCCAATGATGTTGTAGACATAGTAGGGGAAGAACCTCCTGCCGTACAGGATGGTGGACAACATGGCTGCTATGGCTCCGCTGGTCATTATCTTGTTGTTGGAGTGTTTATACATCTGACAGAGAGGCAGGGAAATTAGTCGACTTGCTATTTGTTAGTAAAAATGACATCACCTGTAACACCGGTAGTGCATGCAGAGGCAGGACAGTTAGTCAGCAGAATGTGGCGGGGAGAGATGACACGCCTAATTAAATTTAAGGATCAGAGTAAAACGGAGTTAAGGCAAGACCTTGCCAGACCAGCCCACCTTTAGTCTGGCATCAATGATTTTAGTCAGGGTCAGGCAGTCACCATGGAAACCGCTGCAGCCAATGACAGTGGTGTCTGTCCTGTACGAAGAAGAAGAAGCACAGACAGTCAGTGATGGTCAGAGTAGCATAATCTTCAATCAGCCGTGAACATCATGAATCAGGTGTTTTGTGGCTTGTAATGATGACAAGTGATTTTTCTTCTTGGATATCATTTGGTCCTTAACAGAGGAGCACGGATGTAGTGTGTACACCCATGTTAGTCATTGAGCACCATGTAGGTACAAACTGAAACATCCACTCAAATAGTGAATAAAAACACCTGGAGCATTGGAGTATAGCTGCGGCTGGTAGCAATAATTCAAGTGTTACTAGTAATGTCTATGTTTACATACAAACCAATATGCTGTTTAATATTCAAGATACGCCAGTCCTCCATTTATCAGTTGGCACATTCAACATCATATACCAGAGTAACAGGGTGGTGTAGTGAGTAGGAAGACCCCCTCAGCCCGATGTTTTCCATGGTAATCTTTGTGATCAAGGTATGAAGATTCATATATGCACATAAATAGTTGCTGTAAATTAGCTATTATCTGGAATACTGTGTTCATGTAAATGTTATCAGTTATGTGCTAACAGAGATCCCCCTGTCTTTCAGAACGGCATGGGTGCTACATAGCAAAGTAGGATGTTTTTTTACATAGGGTTTGAAGACTCACACGACAAGGGCTGAAGACCACATGACAAACGGGGACAAAATTAACACATACGGCTGTGTTGCTTGGAAACAATGAAAAGACAGTGCTGTACTCATTCAGAAATTATGAGAAAATACGTAGGATGATAGATTAGCGTTACAGGTCAATTGGCGTGGTAAACCTTCTTCATAACTGACAGTCTGCTAACCGTCATTCAGTGCAGTGGGATGATGATGCACACTTACAGCTTGTAGCATTTTGGGGAATCACGGCTGTGAATTGAATAGCCTTCACTGAGACGGGTGTCTGAGGCTACGATGGCGAAGTCTTCCCCGGCAACAGCAAGTACAGTCCTGAAAAACAACACAAACTGGCTCATTAATCTCATAAAGTGACACTATAGAGAAATGTGTTGCTGTCCCTCTCAGTTGCTAACGGCTACCTCATTGGCTAATGCAACGACCGAGCTTACAGATCTGAAACCGAAACAGAGTAGCAGCTGCATTAACGTTATGCTTTTTTTTACTTTGTGGTGTAGTTTTTTAAATTAATGTTAGCATTTCAACAACAATTGATGGCTCATTATGGATATGAGAAACCCAGAGCTCTGTCCACACACTTCTCAATAACTTATCTATTGATTTGATTCAGCTAGCATATCTATCGTTAGCTAACCCGCTAGCTAACACAGCTAGCTAACCGGCAACAGCAGGTCATACTTACCCTCCATTGAAAGCGTATGGTGAAAACCGGTGCTCTACCGGCCCGGTATAATGATACTCTTTCATCTTCCCATTATCTCCGAAAGCTTGTGTAGAAAGCATCGTTTCTGCTATCACAAAACCTCAACAGTGTTCAAAACTGGTCAGGTAAACTCGCTGTATCACTGCAATATGGCAGCTTACTCTTCTTTTACTTTCACAACATCCGCGTTATCAAGTTGCCACTGTATGTGAGCGCCCCCCACAGGCTGTACAATGCAGAGCAGTGGTTCCCAAAGTCGGGTCTGAGGACCTTCAAGGCCGTTTCTCATAGATCTCTAGATCAGAATCCAATTATTTCAGTTTTTTGCAACCCAGGATCAGACATGCGTGAACTAGATGTAGTAATGCCCTTCATGTCTCTAATTCCACTCTGAATCTATCCTGCAGTGGGATCACAATTATCCTGACTTTTGGCAGCAGAGCTGTCCTGATTCTGCCTTCAAGTTTTGAGAAACTTTGACACTTGATTAAAGGTAGGAGTACCTAATCCAAATCTCAATCTAAATGATCAGAATCTCATTTATCAGTGTTGAAAACCCCAATTTTCATATCTAATCCAATCTAATAACTGAAATCCTGTCACAAAAGTTTTGAAAAGCTTGGCCCAGGAGTCCACAGCATGAGATATAGTTTAATTTTACTGTAATTTCACTCACTCATGGTGTAGTGCATATCTTTTGGAGGTGAAAGTTTGGTATCCCTGAACTACAGAACATGTTTAATTTCAATGTGTTAATAATGAAGCAATATCGTCTTCCTATGGTCTAGGCGAGTTCATTCAATATTTCTGAACATCAGCTCTATCCAAAAGGCAGAAACCAGAGATCACAGACTCAAACCTGTGTTAAGCAATTCACTGGTCAATGATTTAGAAGGTTTTTCCATGTTCATAAATACAGATTGGATTGTCACAGATTATAAGAATGAACACAAGCATTACTGAATTGAGTGAGATTCCCCTTTAACATGGTACAATACAACCTGGGGCAGTTCAATTATGAATGTGAAATAAGTCATTTTAAAAAAGGCTTTTATTGAAAAAAAAATAAAAAATCAGAACCTTTCAGTGACTTTGACATTAGCAACAAATATTCCATATACACAGTACACATTCAACCTGTTCATTGCAGGACAACACAGAATAGATAAAAATAACTTCAAAGCTCAAAAAATGTCTAAACTTTTATCAAACTGATTACAGATATATCGGTTAATTGGTCGGAGCTGGTGGATGCTTTAATTCAAAGCACCTTACAGTGAGTGGATACATCTAGAGTATAAATCAATACTGAATGGTTGACCACTCATTCATCAAGTAGAAACCAACATGTGTAAAGTGAGACACTTTAACGTTGTAGTGGTCAAGCCTGACAAGAAAACCAGAAAACGTCTGCAGCTGTCTGAACCAAGGTGCTGGTATGTCACCAGTCAGTCTGCGCAGTGACCAGGGTCGATGACGCTTCATTACACAGGATCACCAGCAACTTTTGTTTAAATAAGATTGTTCTTTACTGACCTAATTAAATAGAAGTTAAATAAAAATACAAAATGTAGCCCAGCTGATAAATCATAAAATGTTTACAAGATAAAAAAAAAACCCAGAAATGTTATGTTTTCAAAAAAACTGAGTGACGCTCTTGCTAACGCTGTTTGTTTCTGTGGTGGAAGTCAGGCCACTAGTCACAGTACAAAAACAAGTGAGCTTACCAGTCAACTTACAAATGATCAAAAGCACCATTAGTTTATCTGGAAAAATAAAAAATAAAAAACTCCAGCTAACAATTTATTGAGTGGTAACAAAATGCATTAAGGATCACAGAAATGTTTTGGTTGAAAGTTAATAGCAAATAACAAACAAGCAAGCCTAGTTTGGTTCTGTACAGTAGACATACACTACATGTTTCTTAAGACTAATTGAGTAGGAATGTACCGATACTGATAATGGATAGCAGATACCTGGCTACAGTAGGGAATCATTATACTTCCCCAATAATTTTTTTGCCTTTTTCACACATAAAAGGATGTTAGATCTCTCTAATGGAGAAAATAAATTACATTCACATTCCAAACTTGTTTGTCCAATGGCCAAAACTGATGGTGTGAGTCTAATAGTTCACTAAATGTAATGGATTTGATTGGTACTTAAAGGTTTATTACTATATGCTGTTGGGAGTGTTAAGTTGTATCAGTCAATCCCAAAAATTACAGACCAGAGTTGGTATCCTAAACAAATTTTCAAGGTAGTCATGCTTCAAGAAAGCCTATGAGAAAAACTGAGGTTAAATTTCCACCCTGATCTTTTACAACTGAATAGCTTATGAGTCTGCATTTGGTTGGAAACAGAGGATGGAGGCAAAATCTGGTCGAGGTCTTGTGGTGTGTGCTGACCCTTAAAAGGGAACCAGGCTAACGATGCTGTCGGTCATTTCTGAGCCGACTTGGACTTCTTGGGCGTTTTGGCTCCTCCCTTCTTCTTGGGTGTGGTGAAGTCTTTCTCACATACCTCACACACCCAGAGACCTGAGGACAAACAGACACACAGCATGAGACCTTACAGGAAGGAGAGAGAGCAGAAGAAATACAGCACCAAATGTGAAAGACAGAAAGGCAAACAAACTGAATGAGAAAGAGTGACTGCAGTGGCAATTCTGTGTGTGCAACAGGGTTTGGGTCAATTCATGAATGAACGCATCAATTCCAATTCAACTGAGGAATTGGAATTTGAAAAAAACACTCACCCATGGGTATAGAGTCCACGCCAACACAGAAAGTGTGGTATCCCCGGTCACATTTGTCGCAGAACATCATCTCGTCCTCGTGGTGCGGCTGCTGGCACACGGTGCAGGTCTTACACTCCATACACTGCCAGCGGTACGTCTGGATCACACTCACCAGCTCCTCGCTCATGTCCAGGCAAGACGGGTGGCCTGGGGTTTATGGACACACAGGCACACACACACGGAAAAACACAACACACATGCAGAAGCACATAGGCATACGCAAACATGCATGCACACGGGCAGAGACAAGCAGCCATACACACACACCGTGACAGACGGACAGAAATAAATACATCGCACATATGCAGAGAGACACACGCGGACAAACAGACCAGACAGAACAACAAAGATGTGTGAAGATACATCCCTCTCATTTCAGAACAACTTCAACTAACACTAACACATTAAGTCTCTCATTAACTAAGGGATGGATAGTATTCACTAACACTGCATGACACATCTTAGTAGTTTCTAAAATTTGGCATCATGTACCATTAAAAGATTGACATCTAGAATTTTAGTCTTGTGTTCCTTCAGCAGGCACTTGCCACATTATGGGAAAAAGTATTGATATTTGGTGTTCTGCTGCCATAAAAATGAATTGGAAGCATAGTCAGGAATATTCTTGAAATCAAAGATATAGCTAAATGCAAGCTAACAAACTAGCAAGCACCTCCTGGTACCCATTACTGGTAATCAGGACAGTCTATCAACAAACTGCTTTTGTGATTACCTGAAGCGCCAATGCCAAACCTTTTCCCCCATATTGTGACAACTGCCTGGTTAATAAAAACAGAACACTAAAATTCAAAATGCCTAGGTATGTTTAAGACAGCCTTCAGATGAATAACTAAACTGACATTCTTTTGAATCACATGAAATTACACAACCTTTACTGTCTGAAACCATGAATGTAAACAACACACATACAGTCTTTAGACGAGGCAATGTGAACACTTCACTTGCCTGAATATATAAAACATACTTATATGGTTCATCATCTGAAGGCCTCAGTTGTTACTCTATTTAAAAACACAATGAAATTAACTTGACTGTCCCATGCTAAAAAGGACAAATCCTTTTTTTTTTGGTCTGAAATTGGGAAGATTCATTAGCCCAACTCTAATCTAAAGATCAGGTGAAAATTCTCTGGTATTCACCACTCAAGTCATCAGCAAAATTTATGCACCACTGATGTTAAATGAATTCTTGAATTCTCTAAATGAGTTCAACTGTTTTATAATTCTTGTTTATATCTATTCTATTTCTATTCTTGTTTATTTATATATATACATATATATATATATATATATATGCTATATGTTTCTATGACCTCCGTCACTTAGTATTAGAGGTGGTTAGATTTTGCTGTTTATGTAGCAAGTACCAGAGAACCAAATAAGGAATTTAAATAAATTTCAAATAATTTTAATTGGTTCTTAGACTACAACTAGGCCAAAGAACCATCTAAGTATTTTATAAAAACAGGGAACTATCCTTTGAAATCATTGTTTGAACTTACCGCTGTTGTCACATTGGGAGCAGTGAATGAGAGCCTCTGGCTTGCCTTTCTTGTTGGCTTCTTTACCCTTCTGGCAAATGCCACATATAGCATTGGGAATGACCTTAGGCTGCAAGGGCAGAATAATGCTATAAAAACCAATCAGAAATGGGTATCCTGTAGTCATGGGCAAAATAGTAGTTATATATTTTTAATGCTTGAAAACAAAAAAGTAAAAACAAGGAGCACTTCATTTATCATGTCTCACAAAGGATGTGTCCACGTTTGGGGCTGTACAACTATCTGGCATGATAAATCAAGCAAACCTTGACTAGTTCAAATATTTGAATCTATATTAAAATGTGTTTCTCTAATGGTCTAGCACTGTGCCTTTATAGAGTCTGGTAACTGCAGGGAAAAATAACTGTATAAAAAGGGACTTTGGTGCACGCTAAGCAGTATCAGATTGACTTGGGTCTGACGTGAAGTCAGCTGAAGTCAGTGTTATCGAATTTGACTTTGATACAATTGAAGTCGATCTGATACTTGTTACTGTGTGGCAAACTTTTTGTTTATGGCTACAAAATCAATCACAGTCAATGTGGCAGAAAGGCTGCCACAGGTCACTGGGCCTCTGGTGGAAAACAGAATGTGTGTAAAATACCAGGGGGATTTAAGGTTCAGGTGACAATTACACTAAAGGCATGTTTAGCGCAGCAGACCCTCTTGCAAGCATGTAGACTGGCATTTGTGGTCAGAGAGCCAGACTTATTTTCACTGTTGTCAAGTGGCGGCTTGCTTGCTATTAGGTTTACTGGCAGGAGGTCAGATAGTGCCGTGTACATACCAACAGGTCAGCTGAGAGTCAGACTGCGTTTTGGTTCTCAGAGTGCCAATTTATGAATATACCCTACATTTCCCATTATTTATCATGTCAGAATAATCAATGCTAATTGGCAAACAACTGATGACACTGGAAATTGAGCAAATCATTAATGTGATGCTGGACACAATCACCACTTCTCTGTCCATTCTGAGTTTGAAACTTTTATTTCAACTCTTGAACTATGGTATCTAAATATGGACATCTCAAGGGTTGCTTCCTATGGAACATACCATCAAGTTCAACAGGGGTCAGAGAGGAAAGAACCAACCAGAGCAGAAAGATGGGGAAGTTCGGGGAGATTCAACTCAGGAAGTCACACAAGTCAACAGGGGATCATTCTATATACTTAACACTTTAAAACTTTAAAATCTGTCCTCATATCTGTATGTATATATACAGTGTATGTATATGGTAAAATTAAACTAGAGTTTCTAGCCCCTGCTATAGAGTCATACTGTGCAATCAAAATAAAATGACAATGCGACTGAAATGTTGAAGGAGCTAAGGAAAACTTGAAATTGTATTCATTTGAAGAATATGATTTAAGATATATGATTTGAGTTAACCTTGTGCAGGACGTCAGAGAAAACCATTTTTGTTATCCCCATAACTGATGTTTTGCGCTGATGTATGCTCATCTAACAAAATGTACCTTGTTTTTACGTTGCTTCTAAGAAATGTTGAAGTGTTTTTATTCAGCCTACATGGTGTCCAGTTACTTTGAAAGCCTCAGTGACAAGCTGTGACATCCTTCATTACAATGTCCCCTGACAGGAGTGAGCAGATTAGACAGTACACAAGTATGGGTTAATAAAGCACAAGGTTTAGCAAAAGCGAGACTAGAAATAAGGCAGAGAACTAAACTAAGAGGAAAGACAGCAGCAGGAGAGGGGAACAACAAGAGGGAAGGGCTGGGATGCAGCCCCATGAATTGCTCGTATTCATTTTCATAAATATTCACTATGCACACATACATATTCAACCATGCATTCCCCTTTGAATTAGGGCTGGACAATATATCAATATTATATCGATATCGTGATATGAGACTAGATATAGATTCTAGTCTCAGATTCTGGATATCGTAATATCGCGATATGGCATAAGTGTTGTCTTTTCCTGGTTTTAAAGGCTGCATTTCAGTAAAGTGATGTCATTTTCTGAACTTACCAGACTGTTCTAGCTGTTCTATTATTTGCCTTTACCCACTTAGTCATTATATCCACATTACTGATGAATATTTATCAAAAATCTCATTGTGTAAATATTTTGTGAAAGCACCAATAGTCATCCCTACAATACTGTCGCAATATCGATATCAAGGTATTTGGTCAAAAATATTGTGATATTTGATTTTGTCCATATCGCCCAGCCCTACTTTGAATTTAGCAATTCATAGCTCTGACCCCGAATTCATTAGTGAATAGATTGTCCCCTGTGCCAATGATATTTCTACATAGTTCCTGACTGTTCACAATAGCAAAGAGTTGCTTTAGCATGTGGGAACATGAAAACACTTTCTACTGGCATCCAGACCACAAATTGTCAAACTGAAAGTGCTTGATGCCTGCACAATCAAACTGCCTCCTCAACCCCTGACAATCCACACAGCGAAAGCCAAAACGAGCAATTCATAGGGCTGGATCCACTTAAAATTCTAAACTGACTCACTTTTGTCAATGCAAGAAATATTTCATGTACTTAAAAGGGAACCTTTTATCAGAATACTTCCTGGCTTGTTTGCTCTCACATAATCTGACAGCTCTTGTATGCGGCCATTTTGGGCCAATCATTATGTATAATTCAGTTGGGGAAGCACATGAAAGCAACTCATAGATACACACAAAGAGGCACACACTCATCCACAGCTAGTAGATTCCCATCCAAACCACATATTTTAAATCAATGGACTACAAGGTCTAAACATCTAATTTATACTTTTCTTGTCACTAGTTATGTCAGCTAATATAGTGGTTGTCTCTGCTGTCGAGAGACTACTACAATGTGAAGAACTGATAAAACTTCGGGGCAGTTGGTAGCAACAGAGTGGTAGCAATGCTAACCTATTAGCTGTGCCCCGCCAGCACCTATATGGGCAGTGTGTGTGTGTGTGTGTGTGTATCTGATGACCCCCACCCTTGTGACACCTGATGGTAACCATGGCCCTCAAATCCAACATGTCTGACACAGAAGATGCAAAACATTCCCAGCTCTCCAACAACATGAAACTACACTTGGGGATCAAACCAGCACCACACATTCTCAGCTACACTAATAGCAATGACAAGGGCAGGAATATTAATCATCAATTTACTAAAATATTGATAGTAAATATAATATTTTGCAGTTGGTGTTTGTGTAATTAATGCCATTTTATGCAATTGCACATAAATAATAAATACATTTTATGTTTTAGGCCCCATAATGTTCCATCTACAGATATGCTACAGATAGGCTGCAGAGCTGAAGCGTCGGGTACCGGAAGTAAATTTCCCATTCATTTCTCACTTGGGGAACCTGATTATTAACCATAATGTTTTAGCAGTGTAAGGTAGGCATACATCAGCTATGAGATTGTGAAGCCTGTAGAAGCCATCAGTCAATCTGATTTCAACTTGCTTCATGTTTTATTCCTGAGCTGCTCTGAAATACGACACTATGCACAAGCTTTAGTGAGTTCCCACCAATTAGAGAGGTCACCGTTACCATAGAAACCAGAGCGAAAAAATCTTAGCTGGCTAGCAACCTGTATCGATGATTCGCCGTTCCTCCATTTTGCTGTCAGACATAGTAGAAGAGTGTGCACACGGACAAAAATCATTACATATCAGTAAAACTTTCGGAAATGTCTATTGAGAAAATGAATAGGAAATTTACAAAGGGGACGGGCACGTTTCAACTCTATGGGCATTTTACTTTGGCAACTTGCGGATTTAATGGGGACACAAATTAACCAAACGATACCTTATGACCCCTCAATACTAAGAAATATATATTTTTAAATTTAGAACTGTTTGAAGATCTTTATATTTATAGGTCATTTTGTACTCAAGTACAAAATGTACTATGGGTTTGTTACTGGCCAAGTCTGGTTAATTTTGGCACCCAACATGCCATGTAAGCCTTGGTCCCAGAGCTAATGCTGGATAGGCCCAGAGCCATGCAATATTTTAGTTAGGCAAACCTATCTGATGAATAATGGTCATCAGATGGTGTTGGTGTCTTTAACTACAAGGTAGGCTAGATCCCCACGTCTACACCCTCCTCCGTAGAGAACAGACACTGAGAGGAAGTCAAACTCAAATACAAACTGAACTGGCAAACCTTTTAAACAGACACTGGCAAAGGACCCTGCTCACACCATGAAGCTGAGCTGAACTACACTGGACTTACCTGGGTCCATTATATTCCTATTAATGTGAAAATACCAGTGTAACATTTTAAGGCATTGGAAATTATAGTTATTGTCTTCAGCAGGGTTAAGGATTGGAAAAAGACACAAAAATCAATGTGGACAGCACAGTGGGCCGTAAGGAACAAGAGGTAGACTGAAAAAATATGGTTTGCACAGATTTGGCACAATTTCCCATCTACACTGCCTCAAAACATTACTTGTAATTCATGGCATTAACAAAATAATTGCAAGAGCTGTGCCAAGAAAGGGTGGTGTTAAAAGAAAAGTAAGCTTACGTGGGCCAGACCAGTGGAGTCCAAATCCAGACAGAACAGAGACTACTTGTAGCTCAGCTCAGCTGCAGTGTGAATAGGGTCAGAGTGTCCTCACCTCTCCAAGATAACATTATAGGGTCCAGTAAGGCCCGTATCAAACAACTGTCTGATAATTATAAACAGATTAACAGTACATTACTGGCGTAAAAACACACAGTATATTGTAATTATACCAGAATACACTCAAAACATTAGAGTTAAGTGCTCCACACTTCAGATATAAACGTTCAAATTCTCTAGTGTTAACAGTAACTATTGTTTCAAAGCTACCACAAAATGTATGTAGCTTATAATTTCTATATTATAATAACAAAAACTTTTCTTCTTTAAAAATGGAGAAAAAAAACAAAGAAACTAGCAGCCAAAATATCCGCTTACTTGTCTTAGAAGTATCTTTTGACAAGTGGGGGCAGACAAGAGGTATATTGAAGACATTCAAAAGGAAAGTTAAAAATTTGAAACTTCAAAAATTGTCTTCAGGGAAAACAAGTGAAAAAGTGCAGTGAAAAACAAAAAAAGTCAACTGTTCCTTTAAAATGTTCTTATTGCTCACAGTCTGATACGAAGGAAAAAAAGCCATGTTGCAACCAGGAAAACACTGACTGCAGACAGGACCCCCAGTGTGTGTGTGTGTGTGTGTGTGTGTGTGTGTGTGTGGACCAGGTTGTCCCAGCTCAAAGTGCTGTCGAACTGTAGAAGCCGGAGAACAAAGTGAAGAAAGCTAGGGAGGGGTGGAGGGATGGATGGAGTAAGGGAGTGGTAGTAGTAGAAAGAGGAGGAGGGGGTAGAAAAGTGCTGCTGCTGTTGTTGGAGGAGAGTTCAGGTGGTTTTGTCCTCTACCTTGTACCCTGGGGTGGCGGCTGCTTTGTGGGAGGCAGAGTGGCGCTGGGTGCCGTCCTTGCCTGGCGTGGCCGTCCGGTCCTTGGCCTTGGACTTGTGGCTCTGCCCTCCTCCTCCCTCCTGGCTCTCCACGTCTGTTGTGTTGCCTGAAGAACTGTCCTGCAGAGGAACAGATAAGGAGGGAGACACAGTGAAAGAAAAGGGGTTTGTGTTGGATGGGGTGCACTAAGGTCTTTTCATGTAGAAAGTTGAGTCATGTTTTGCTGAAGTTAATGACATGGGACCAGCAGGCAGCTGTTGCTTAAGGTGACAGACATTCAAGACATCTTTGTTGAAGATGTCCTTGATTTATGAATGGCAGCCATGCTAATACCATGAACTATGAATTTTTGTAATGTCATGACATCATTATCTAGTCCTCTTTTAGTGGCTCAGGAGTACACTAGTTTCACATATCGGCAAGACAAGTCTGGCATAAGCCATTTGTCAGGGCAACTGAAATTGTAAAATAAAGCATAAGGCAAGGCGCTGATTGGATTTCTTGCAACCAATTACAGTAATTCAAATAAACAGCAGTAACGCAGGATAGAGGCATGATGGGAGACGTCTACAACGACTACTACTGTTGTTGTTGCACAGCCTGCTGTCTTACAGATGAGTGTTTGTCTTTTTTGTTGTCCTTGCCATCCTCAGCGTCGTCTGAATCGGGTTCGGAGTCCAGTGCAGGGAGCTCTGGATCCAGGGGAGGCTCAAACAGAGCCGTGTTCAACGGCAGGTAACGGAGCTCGTTGGGAGAGTACCTGTTAGAGAGAGAGCATCCAGAACACACAATTACACACTGCAGCTTAACACTTAGGAAAACGTAACACATCTTGTTGGTAATTACCTAGAATATAAAAGAAAAACATGCAGGCAATAGCATTTTTCTGTATGGCTACATTTATCCTCAGTTCATCTTTCCCTTTTTTAAACAAGCACAATAACTTTATGTTTGCTGGCCTTGAAATCTTTCTCAAGCCATGGTGAGGCATGAATTGTTGTGACAAGAATTTAGCGGGAAAGTATTCACCTTTCCAGTGTAAAGAAAACTCGTGCAAGAGGTAAAAGACATGTCATTAGTTGTCAAGCAAGTGCTTATTACACTTAGCAGACTTGGCAAAGTGTGATATTTGTTTTTTTAGATGAAAAGCATGTTAAAATGTATTAGAAATATTATTATCGGAGATAATGTACCTCTTGTAGTAGTCCTGGAACTGTCCCGGTATGAGGGCTACGGGGTAGGGCCCCGTCCTGGTCAGCTCTGGAGCCAGTACCTTGAACCTGCCCTGGGGCACCTGGATAATCTAGGACAACAAAACAAACACACTGAATCTCAAGGCTGCTCAAGAGAAAACATTAAATTCTACACTACTGGTTTTGATTCCTTCGCATGGAGAGGCGAGGCTAAGTGAGAAAAATACACCAGACACCAGATCTTAATCTTACTCATCTTGTACTTAAAGGGGTTGACACCCGCTCCCTCTTTGAATGAGCAGTAGTATGTTAGTTCTGATACATGAGGAAGAAATGATGATCCTAATAATAATCAGTACTGTTTTTTTGTTGACGTCAAAATGCACCCATAATGCTATGCAGACGATGATAAAAGGAAAGGAGGAAGATGTTTACAAACCACAGTGACCCATTTCATAACCTAGTAAGCCAGGCGTCTGAACCAGATTTCTCATAATCAGAGTACAAGATTATCCAAGTTATTCAAACCGAGTTATGGCATTTACATGCGTCAACCAGAAACCGGGTTACTTAATAACAAAATTCTCCGTGTACATAAGCATAGCCAGTGATGCACAGAGCTCTTTAGGGCTCTTACAGAACCCTTGTATAATCTCAGTGAGTTCACTGTGTAAGTTGACATACGTGTGTCTGGAGGTCAAAGTAAGCTCTCCTCTCCTCCATGCGCTCCCTGTTGAAGTTACTGTTGAACTCTGCAGCCTTCTTGGCTGCCTTCTTGATGTACTCGGGAACCTTGCTGGCCTCCACCTTCTGAGGGTTCTGCTGCTGCATTTGCTGGAGAGGACAGTCAGTAGACAAAGAGTTTAAGATGGTATGTGTACGTTTTTCATTAAAGGCATCCTAGTAAAATGAATTGCTACAGCAACCATCAGCACTACGTTCTACAGGCCTTTGTGTGCTACTTTCCATCCACATTTGCTCTATTTTACTGTAAACCTTGTCAGCAACACAAATTTCCCTTATCTGTCCCATTTGTCTGTCCCAAATGAAAGCAAGAGTACTGGATAAATACTTTACTCTTTAGCTATCTTCACAGAGAAACCATGTGTGTGTGTGTGTGTGTGTGTGTGTGTGTGTGTGCGTGTGTGTGTGTGTGCATGAGTGTATACTTACAGAGTACTCTTTAGCTATTCTCTGCCTCTCTCTCTCCTGCAGTATGACTGAGTACTCGGAGTGTTTGGCGGGATACTCCTTTATCATCAGATCTATCACCTCGTCACTCCGCAGCGCTGTCAGTCCTGGAAACAAACACACGCATTCACACAAGTGGGCACACTCTCACTGCATCACTCCAATAGAAAGACTAAAATTTTACTCGCCAAGTATATCACATGTACAAGGTGCCTGACTAGGTATTACAACTTTGAATGCAGTGCTCTGCTTTTGTGTAATCAACTGGTATGCTTTTGTGCACTAAGCTATGAGAATGATAAGATTCCGTGCAATGCAGTGAAACGATTCTGTGTACTATGTTATGAAAATGGTATGACAGTGTTAGGGATGATTCCTACCCAGAGTGCACTGTGTCTCAGTAATGACATTCTGTTCACGCAGGTAGAGCTTCTCTTTGTGGGACAAGTCTCTCCTCTCCAGGTCTACAGGGTGAAAAATAAATAGTATTACTGCCTGAAGTACAGCATCAGACAGGTTGTTCTTCTCCAAGTCAGCACACAGGTAAAGAGAACAGTATAAGTACAACAGTACTACAGCAAACAAATTCAACTACTGTGAGACAGGTCTTTCCTCTCCACGTATACACAGATAAATGGAGCAGTATTAGTATCACAAGAATATCGCTCCTCTAAAAGTCTACACAGAAATGGAAAGTAAAATATTACTATAGCATCAGCAGAACAATGAGAAGAATCTGGGAGTCAAGCTTTTGAAACAGCAAAACCCAATTATTTTTTTCCTCTGTCCTGAGATCATTTTCTCAAGGGGTAATTTTTACCAGTTTCCAATTATTGTGGGTGGCGGAGACAGACAAAGGACTAAGTAATATCACAGGTTGATGGAACAGTCACATTGGGTATGTTGGAAATTTAATTTGGAAGACAACATTGGATTTTAAGTTTCTAAATCACAGCTTGTTAATTGTGTTGAAATAACTGCACATGTCATTTACATATTGTACTAACTTATAAGTACAATATCTACTGTATGTGAAATGTTTGATCTATATAAGTGAACAACATGTAGTTAGAGTCAATAGTGGTGGTCAAAAAGTGTACTGAGCACATCCTCAGTCACTTTAAAAGATATTATTTCAGCTCTTTCCTCCAGTCTTACCAGGGTACTTCCTCTTGAAGGAGGTGACTCCCAGGTACTCGCTGACCTGCTCCTGCAGCATGTAGTACTCTCCTGTATCGTCTGCCGGCCACTTGTACTCTGTCAGGTTCTCTGCTGGGAAATATGTTGGACTGGAAGGGTGGGGGGACAAAACAGGGATTGAAGCTTCAAACCAGAGTAAGCCTTTTAAAGATACATTTTTAGCTACATTTCTTGTCTGGCAAGTTTACCCACTCTGAAATAGAAAGGGTGGGAAACCGTATAATGCACAAAAAACAGATTTATTTGCTACAAATAGTGCTGAAAAAATTACAAGCACTTCAAAGCAAAAAATGGAAGCAAGCTCATGCTGCCTGGGGAAGCCTAGCTTGCCAAGCTTGAAACGCATTGCAAATGAGTAGCTGCCCCACCAAGCCTAATTGTGTTCATTTTTTGCTTTGAAGTGCTTGTAATTTTTCAGCACTATTTGTAGCAAATAAATCTGTTTTTTGTGCATTATACGGTTTCCCACCCTTTTTATTTCATGTTTCTCTGACCCTTTGGGAACCGTTTTTTTCCCACTGCCTTTTTGTGTGGATTCCAAGTTTACCCACTCTACCAGCCATTTCCCAAAGTCAAGTTATCATTAAGATTGTCTTACTTTCAACAAAAGTCATTAAGACAAAGATTATCTTTGTAACATTCTCTACTGGAAGTAACAACACTGCTAAATCTGTGTGAAATCCTGGCATGTACTTTCTTGACAGAATATTTGACACATCTTTAGATTTTTATGTTTTATGATTTTTAAGTTTATCAGATGGCAGACATTTTTTGCTAAAGTTTGATGTCACCCCAATATCTCTTCTAATATCCATTATAGTTACAATGTTCCATATATTTGAACAGTTAAAATATAAAACTGAACAGTTCATTTTATCAAATACTCAAAAAACAATTAGACAATGACATTTTTTCCCCTTGCCGATCCAAAGAAATATTGCAGGAAGACACCAAAAAAATGATGTAGCCTACACACATAACTTGTTTTCTGAGGTTAACTACAGCGACTGGCATTTTAACAAATACTGAAATCCAGCACCATTAACTTAACTTTAAATTGCTATAAATGCTTTCAAGTGAGCACATTGCCAAGTTGCTAAGCGACATGACAAGCACAAAGCCAACCCACCCTGGCTCCTGGCTGGAGGTGTCACAGCTCCGGGAGCTGTCCCCAGAACCCATTCTCCTCCTCTTGGGAGGCTGGCTCCCATCGTTGGACTCCTCCTCTGTTACATCCTCCTGTTGAGGCAGAAAAAACATATATAGCCAACATGTGAAACAATCAGAAAGAGTAACATGGATAGACAATTGTCCACATAATAGGTTCCTCAGTTGCATTCTCCTGTGGAAGGCAGGTAAAGAACCATAAAACCTTTTAAACTTTCACCCCACAATCTTAAGTGAGTACATTTTGTCTCGCCCTAGTACACATTTGCAGCCCCTCAAATGCACTTGCTTTTGACGTTATGAATCTTACTGAATCATTTAATCTTAATCAGTCTGTAATGGAGGCCACTCATACAAAAGGATTTACATTGGGTTTGCCCTGTACAGCAGTGGTCCTTAACTCCAATACCAGAGTACTACTGATTTTCTATTCTGCCAGGTAGTTAATTGCATTCACCTGTTGCCTCAGGTCGAAGAAGTACCTGATTTGACAGCTAGAATGAAAATTACCAGACAAAATAGGAAACCAGCAGTCCTCTGCGCCCCAAGCACTGGAGTGGAGGACCACTGCTGAGGACTTCTGTGTAACTGCCTCCCTCCACCTCTGACCCGTGTATCCCAGCTCTCTCCCCCATTCTAAACTCACACTCTGCAACTAAGTTTTCTGAGGCTTTCATGTCATCACCCTACATTGATACTGGCTCTAAACAGAGGAATTGGTTCATCTTTTCAACAGTACCTGCTTTAAGAGTTTTGGTATGGTTGCGCCCAAATGACTAATTTCTGGCTTTAGCGACACAAAGCAGATAACTTCAACCTGAGATTCTGTAAAGTAGACGCGCAGAATTACACCAGCGTAAAACCAAAACAAAAGCATGAGCTTAAACACACAGTTGTCAATGAGGCAGGCAAGGGCATTGACTAGCTTCAGGTTAGCATTGCCCAGGCGCCCGTGGAAACGAGTTACAGTATTTAAACTTTCTCGCTTAGAAATTTCAAAAAACAAAACTAAATTTTGTTTGTAAACACAGCGGGGAGGAAGTTAGCCAACTTCAGCCGGCTAACCATTCAGCACACAGTTGGAAACAAAGGGGTGATGCTAACGTCGCTAACAGTTGTCATTCATTAACAAGCTAGCCGCTGGTTGGCTAGCTAGCTAGCTAGCCGTTAGCTAGGCAAACACACATGCAGAGCGCCAAAAACAGAGTTATTCGTGATTTTGTTACTGTAGTTTTCCGCAGAGTACAACTGGTACCTTTATGGATTGTGCTCCCGGAGTTGCTGGGTTGCTATCGCAAGGCGGTCTGACGGGCAGTACAGCAGCCATGTTTAGCCCAGCTAGCTCTGACTCTAACTGCTACCTCCAACAGCCGGGGGGACAGTCCGACAGTCCTGCTGCTGGAGCCCATCTAGAAGTGGGCGTGGTCACTGCTGTTGCTGTTACCTCCATCTGTACATTTATGTTCTGCATATATTTCTGTACATATTCTACTACAATCTGTAAACCTGATAATGTGGACAGATTACAATGCATATTTGCACATCATCAGGACACATTTTTGTATATTGCTCCATCTATACACACACTTACAGCGGCTCAGTTGTCCCTGATCATAGTGATATGAAATGCAATATGTGTATGCAAGCTACCTGGTGCCAGCATCAGATGTACAACATAGCCTACTTCCTGGAAAAAAAGGTTTACTCTGACAAAAGTGTCTCTTCAGACACATAAGTAGACATGATTTATTGACATACAGACAAAATAATAATGACAAAAACTGATCCTTTTCTGGTGTGGTATGTTTGACTTGTTTTGTTATTATGTAAGTAGATCACTCATTTCTTTTTGTCCATCTGAAGCCTATTTGAGCCTATATTCAGTTTTTCTTTCGGTGTGTGGGTTTTTATTCATTAAGACTGTAGCCACACAAGAACACTTGGGTGTAGGGAAGGATTCAGAGTATAAGATGTTATTTTCCAAAATATATTGCATTTTTTAATTATGCTTTATGTCTTTTGATGAACTGTGTTTATCAATTGTATGATACAATTGCCTTAAATCCAAGATCATTATTTTATATTGAGAGGCCTAAAAAAATAAAAATAACTAAACCCTGTTTTCCTTTGGTATCTATGGTTTCCAAGCATTTTCCAAAGTAATTATGATAGCCCCCCAAAAGGGTTCCTCAATATATTTCTCACAACAAAATTGATATAACTGTGTTATATATACATGAATTTACATTGTTCACCCTGTAGTTTATGCTACATACTGACTGCAAACAATGGAACAAAATAGACCTGTACTGTGATTTGCAACAAACGTTACAACATGAAATAAGTAAATGGGCTTGAACGGGAAACAGTGCTTATACAACAGCGCCACCCTGTGGCAGACCTTACAGTCCTCGGCCCAGTGACAGGGCTTTTATTTTGAAACGAAAAAACAACGTACGGGAAGTCGGAGGGAAAAATCAGCTGGGATCCGCGGAAATCATCATCGGGGCGATTTTCCTTCACTTCATCCATCTGTCAGCCTCTCTTACCCCCTTCTCCCTGTATCCTGTTCCAAAAAACAAGACATTTTGTTGTTATAACGGCACACTGGCGATGTCGGAGACTTACGGTAAGCAGGGCGGTTTGACAAGTGGCCTCTATCATCATGTAGGCTCAAAGATGGGATGGGGCAGGTGTGCCGATAAGGCTTTCTCATCGTAAACAAATAGCTGGCAGGCTAAGCTAGCCGTTGTTGAAGGCTACTAGCCCGTCGTAACTGTATTAAAATGCGATGTCAACACAACAGTACGCAGGTAATGCAGTATAGTGTGGTTCACTCTGGCCGTGCAGACAAGATTTACAGAGTTTGCTTGTTTGGACTCCCACAGAGCTATAGGTTAGAGAACTGGACAGGGGGCTGACACCTGGGAATCATGATGATGATGATGATGATGATGATGAAGCTGAAGCTGAAGGTGTACTATGTATGCTGTAATCTAGTCAGTGTAGTGGGAAAAAGGATGACGATGATGGAGGCTTGGTGCACAGATTACTCATCCATGGGAATGTGAGACAGTGTTGGATCCTAGCCTCATACTTTTTCAATGGGATGATGATGATGATGATGATGATGATTTTAACTGTAGGTGGTATGCAGTGATCCTACCATCTTTCATTATGTCATTGGGAAGTTTGTTGAAAAGTTTATTACACGTAAAGAATGAGCTGAGTTTATCTTCCCACAGCTGGTAATGCTGATGGATTAAGCTTTTATGTGCTTGTGTTAGAGAAGTCATATTCAGTTATTGCCATTTGAGTTATTCTGATGACTGTTTGAATGTAGAAACAAATCATTGCAAAATGTGCATCTGTTCTATTATCTTCTATTCTAGTATGTTGTGTTCTTCTCTGTTGTATTTTATGATGTTATGACAAAAGTATATAGCCAGTGCTATAAAGATATGCAAATCTTTGTGCAGTCTGTTCTGTTCTGGTTTATGGTGTATGTATGAGTATCATCATGACTTGTATGTTCCCTCCTCAGATTTCCTGTTTAAGTTCCTGGTGATTGGGAATGCCGGGACAGGAAAATCCTGTCTGCTGCACCAGTTTATAGAGAAGAGATGTAAGTCATTTACTGTGCATTACTTACTGTCACTTCATAGACGATAGCTGTGACTTCATTACAGTTACAGTGCTATACTGTAGTGTTATTTAATACATGTGTGGAAATGTTGGTTATCATGTCACAACTTTAGTAAAATATGGGACCACTTCTCACACTCCTCGCACCTTTTTTTCCATCTTATCTACTAATTTTTAAATGATATAATGAGTTATAGGTTCTAGCAATCAGTAACACTGCATTGTTTAGTAGTGGCTCTTAGACAACAGATGTTTAAGTCCTAGTGAACATGTACAGTAATGTTTATTTAAGTGTATTAACTTTATTTAGAGTAGTTTACAGAAATGTCTCTCTAGAGTGATTTAGTACACTGTGCATTATGTAGCATTAGCTTTTAAAGAAGAGATGCAAGTCCTAGAGAGACTGTGCTATACAGTGCATATTGTATACATAAATGTATACATACTGTATATATAGATTTTTGTGTTAGTTCATTGACAAGAGGTGTTTGTCCTAGAGAGATGTGACATACCATTTGGTATCTAGTTTTAATTCATAGTTCACAGATCAATGGCTTAGTGAGATTCACTGCTGTGGAGGCTGCTAAGCTTTAATTATTGTAAATTTCTTAATAAGAAATGTAAATCTGCCGCTATACTGAAAGACACAGGCCTACTGAAAGCTGTAATACTTTATTCAGAGAAGATAAATATGTTTGTGGCTAGGCCAGTATATTGTACTGTTACTTGGTGCCAAGGCCTACCATGAGCTATAATTTTTGGTTAAGGTCAAGACTAGGAATTTGGTATGTTGTATGTTGTTGGGTTAATGTCAGGGATGAGAACGTTGTATGTTGCTTTTTTAAACTCTGATTTAAGGATTATCATGTAGTATTAGGTTAAGGTCAGGATTAAGGGTTATTGTATGAGTTTTGTATGTTCCAATTTTCTTTCCAGGTATGTTTTCACTTCAATTGAAGGATTACACGGTCCTCTATGGGCTGAGAAAATTGTCTTGAGTTTATGAAACCTTTTCCAAACCCATCGGATAACATCAGAAGTACAAACAAGGCTGTGTGTCTTAGTTCCTGAAAAGCTTTTTGGAGATTTAAGGTTTTCACCCGACAGTGACGATATGCAGACTGAACCTGCTAAACAGATACAATAAAGACTAACTGATGTTGGGCTCTATATACTGTAGGCCACTGTCATCGCAGTTGTTTGATAACAATGGTAAGATCATACGTTTTGTTTTGTTTTCCAGTTAAGGATGAATCCAACCACACTATCGGAGTGGAGTTTGGCTCTAAGATCATCAGTGTGGTCAACAAGATGGTCAAACTACAGATCTGGGACACTGCAGGACAAGAAAGGTTCAGGTAGGAAAACATTTGACTATAAATTATACACAGATTGCTGTAGGATACAGCTAACTGCATGAGCTAGCCTCCAGTCTGTTTTTATGCCTGTTACCATTACCAGATATTAGTTGTTACTATTTTTACTATTACCTGCATATTTCTCATCACATTTTGCACACATCAGTCATTCCTATTATAACAACAAACTAATTGTTAAAATCGCATGTCCGACATTTACCTGTTTATAAAAGACAGAGATTACAGAGAAAATGTAATTTCTGTTGTGGTGATATTGGACTAACAGGAGGGGCATTGGAGAGCTAACTAAATGGATTCTTTTTCAAGTGATGGTTACAAAGTTGTTAATAAAATGTCATGGATGTCTTCAGCTAAAAGTTCATATATCATGTGAAGCATGCAGTTTTGTTGTGTGATGTGTAAAATTGGGAATATTTATACCGAATGTAAGGCATTCAGATGAATTTCTTTTCAACTGTTTGAATGTAATGTGTGCAATTTGTGTGTTCCAGATATTATGGTTTTCATTCAAGTATGGTTATGGCTCGGTGTGAGTCAGAGTTTTAATAATATCTCTCTGACTCGTCTGTGTGTCTAAATATGTGTTTGTCTGTCAGGTCCGTGACTAGAAGTTACTACAGAGGAGCGGCGGGAGCTTTGCTGGTCTATGACATCACCAGGTAAATCAGCCAATCAGAGAACTTGATTTCAGATTGTCACCTCTCTCATGCCCCTTTCCGAGCTTTTCTCTACCCAGCTCACCCAGCTTTCTCTCTCTCTCTCTCTCTCTCTCTCTCTCTCTCTCTCTCTCTCTCTCTCTCTCTCTCTCTCTCTCTGTCTCTGTCTCTGTCAGTCGTGAGACGTACAATGCTCTGACCACATGGCTGAGCGATGCCAGGATGTTGGCCAGTCAGAACATAGTCATCATCCTCTGTGGGAACAAGAAGGACCTGGACGCTGACAGAGAGGTCACATTCCTGGAGGCTTCACGCTTCGCACAGGAGAATGGTAGGATGGATGGATCATAACTGGGTGGGACTGTTTGGGTGCATCTGTCTCTTTCTGTCTGTCTCTCTGTCTCTTTATATATATATATTACTGTAAAACTTAAATAATGTCCGGGGCCTTTATTGACCTTGACAAAAGAGAGCTCCAGGCTGTTGTTAGAGACAGGCCATTATCTCTTTTGGCAGGTCCCCAGAACTCAGTATGCCTAAAAGTGAGTGAATGGACCGGTTTTCTGTAGAACTGTGCTGCTATAATTTATACATATGCCTTTTTAGGCCAATAGCAGCTGCTACTAATACTACAACTGCTACCAATAATAATAATAATACTAAATATCTATCTGAAGTTACCACACAAAACAATTAACTACCTTCTCAAAAAATGTGGTTTATTTTTGGTGACATACTGGTAAGCTATCAGAACATACTGGTCTTCCAATCAAGCATCAGTGTGTCAAAATGGAATAAAACAGCTTAAATAAAAAAAGCTCTCTGTCACATAGCGATCCAAGCAATAGAGTTATGTTTGCGTAATGAATTTCAAGGCTTTCATGCCAGTACCTGTATCCATGGCAACGAGATCAGCACTGTTCCACTACATGCAAAGTCTCTTGTTGATAATATATTTTGTGATATTTTAGTAATTTTAATGGTATTTAGGCTATGCATATTGTATGCATTTAGACTCTTTTCTGGTAATGTCATGTTTTTTTTACCTGGCTGTTGTTGGAGATCCATTATTTGAGACCTGATTTTTATTGGAAGTTTTACAGGAATGTTTGTGCGTTCAAACAAGAAGGGTTTGGGGCCTCACATGTCACACAGGAAAATGGTTGGCGTGTGCGTGTGTGTGTGTGCGTGTGTGTGTGTGCATGTGTGTGCGTCCTATGACATTCATGATGATATGTGTGTGTGCTGTTGGTTTCACATTAATGTTAGTGTTAAAAACACATCATTGTCATACTACACATACACACGTATGTGTAGTATGACAATGATGTGTTTTTAAATATGTGTGAGATGGATAATTGGATTGTGAATGTGTCTGGGTATTTCTGATTTTGTGTGTGTGTGTGTGTGTGTGTGTGTGTGTGTGTGTGTGTGTGTGTGTGTGTGTGTGTGTGTGTGTGTGTGTGTGTGTGTGTGTGTGTGTGTGTGTGTGTGTGTGTGTGTGTGTGTGTGTGTGTGTGTGTGTGTGTGTGTGTGTGTGTGTGTGTGTGTGTGTGTGTGTGTGTGTGTGTGTGTTTTTCAGAGCTGATGTTCCTGGAGACCAGCGCTCTAACAGGGGAGAACGTCGAGGAGGCGTTCGTCCAGTGTGCCCGGAAAATCCTCAACAAGATAGAGTCAGGTAGGAACTCTGATCCTCACCCGTAACCGTAACCCCTAACCCAAATCCCTACTTACCCTAACCTGCTCAACAACAACAAGACAGACTTAGGTTTGACTCCCAACCCTGCACCACACGGTCACACCGCTAAATAAAGATGAAGTCAGGAAGAAACCCTAACTCCAAACTCCCTGCACCTTACTGGGGCTTTGTACCAGCAAGAGACTTCAACAAGAACAGCAGAAATAATACTGACACTGGAGATCAGTGGCAAACCAGATGAGACCACAGTGTTACACAGGGATGTAGTAGAGGGAGAACTTCCTTTTTTTTACAGAACAGAGTTTACCCAAGTTTTTAGGCTGACATAAAACTTTATGACCTAAATTCAAAGTATGCATCATAGTAAGTGGTATCAAACTGATGATAGGGTCTTTTTAAGGACAAAAAGTATAAATTCATGTTTTTTCTGAT
This sequence comes from Centroberyx affinis, assembly GCF_046629955.1. Taxonomy (NCBI): domain Eukaryota; kingdom Metazoa; phylum Chordata; class Actinopteri; order Beryciformes; family Berycidae; genus Centroberyx; species Centroberyx affinis. The sequence goes on along the minus strand of NW_027280605.1, from coordinate 169,515 downwards.
ATTTTGATTTTTATTTATATGGCTGGTTGTTTACTTTATGATATTCACTGTCTGGAGGTCATAGTTTTCCCATCTTTTACTTACCATCACATCACTGGTTGCACTAATATAGGAAGAATGGCAGATTAGGCAGATTGCTGGCACTGTATTGTTTTAAAACTGTATTCTTAACTGTATTGTTAAAAACTGTTATTTTAAAACTTGTCTACTTTTGAGAGCTAGGGGTGATCTTAACCTCAACCCCCTCTCTGTCTCTCCCCCCACCCTCTCTCTCTCTCTCTCCAGGGGAGCTGGATCCAGAGAGAATGGGGTCAGGTATCCAGTACGGCGACGCCGCGTTACGGCAGCTCCGCTCCCCTCGCCGTGCTCAGCCACAGGGCACCCAGGAGTGTGGCTGCTAGTGGGCGCGCACACACACACACACACAGACAAGGTGAAAGGGCAAGGGGGTGTGTGCCTGCGTGTGTGTGACCCCCAAAATTAAACAAAGCTCTTCTTGCTGTGTGTTGTTGTGTGTGCATTTGCTATGTGGAAAGGCTGGTGCACAAGACTTTCAAGGAACAGTTCGCCCCAAAATGAAAGTTCCCTAACCCTCATTATATACTCACCCCATGTCAGTCTCTAAACAGCTCATGCAGTGAAATCAAAGTGTTTTGCGGTCAAACAATTGCACTCTGAGTCCAAAAATTGCTATATTTACCCCACAGACACTTAATAATTACAGTATGACCCACTCACATGCTCTGATCAGAGCACACATGCTTTATGACTAAAACCTAAAACTTATTTAAATTGCTTAACTCAAAACTTATTTGTGCATCCTGGTCTTATTTAACCAGGCAAGTTGACTGAGAACCCTTTCATATTTACATCTGCGGCCTGGGGGAGCAGCTGCAGGCTTGAGGAGGGTCATGTAACTTCGTGTTCATATCTGAAAGCTGCCCAGCACAGTCCTGGTCTCATACTGTTGGCTGCTGAGTTCCACTTTCTGTTCAGTGCTTTTCCTAAGGGCTCCTCGAAGGAAATGGTTGGAGGAAGAGAGAGTGTCTTTCTCAGTTTCTTCACCAGACCGAGGATTTGAAGCAGCAGCTTATCCTGCACAATTTCACAAATCTAGCCAGTAGGCTTCAGCCACATACAGCTGATATAAACCACCAATAACCTGTACATCAGTGGCTTTATCCAACCTGCTCCACTATTCTTATCTTTTCTTTGTGTGTGTGTGTGTGTGTGTGTGTGTGTCTGTGTGTGTCTGTCTGTCTGTCCGTGTGTGTGTGTGTGTGTGTGTGTGTGTGTGTTCCAGGCAGGTTTGTGAAGACCAGGAGAAGGACAGACGTAGGGGACCCAAAAAAATGTTGGGTTCAGGTTGCTGTGGTAGCGACTCTTCCCTGACCTTTGACCTTTGATCTTCGACCTTCGCACGGACCCTTCAGAACCTTTTTGAACCTTCATTGTTATGGCTGTATCTGCAGAGAGCTGAGAAGACTTCCTAGCCACGCCCCCTCTCAGAACTCTGAGGTAACTCTGGTCACAACCAGAGACAACCCGCCTCCCAACAACCTGTTCCACTATTGGACCAAACCCTTCCCAGCCCTCCAATCAGGATGTGAAATCACATGATATGTTGTGTTCTAACTTCCTGGACTGCTCTCTGCACCCCAGACCATAAAATCTCCTTTCCCTCTCTCTCTCTCTCGCTCCTTACCTCTTTACTTGTCTACTTCCCTTCCTACCTATATACTTACTTTCCTGCTTATCACCTGACCCACCTATCTACTTCCCTATTTGCCTTTTTGTCACCCTACCCACACACCTACCTACATACCTACCAGTCTACATGTCACCCTCCCCATCCTTACTGGCCCACTTGCTTACCTACGAATCTACAGGTTTCCCTTGGGCCTTGAAAATCCTTGAAAGTCTTTGGATTTGAGAAAATAAGGCTTTATAAAAGTATTGTAAAATGAATGGATGGCCTTGAAAGTACTTGTTTTTTTTTAAATAATTAAAATATTACATGAAGGATTTCACCATGCCACATCTATGGTGTCTAATTCTGGCCAATGTCATGTCTCAACCCAAAACATGACAATGTTGAGTCCTTGGATTTCACCAACCAAGGCCTTGAAAGTGATTGAAAAGGCCTTGAATTTGAGTTTAAATTTGAGTGTGTGAACCCTGTATCTACTTGCCTGCCTCCCGACCCAACTGCCTGCAAACCTACGTACACACCTAACAGATTCCACCCACACTCTTGCTTACCTGCCACCAGAGTACATACTTACCAAACCTACCATCCTACCCTATCTACATACTTACCAACTTAACTACGTATCTATTTTTCATCCCACCCACCCACCTCCCTACCTCACTACTTGCCTACTTACCTTCCACACTACCTACCTGCCTGCCTGCCTGTATTATACACACCACTAACGAACCATCTACCTACCTACCTTCTGCACTCCCTACTTACCTACACTCTCTCTCTGTAAACTGCCCCAGCCAAATCCCAACCAACCTTCCTACCCACATACTGCCTGGACTGCTGCCCCTCCACAAACCTCCACCCGACCTTAAACCCAATCTGATTTCCTTCTATACCTCCCTCCATCCCTGTCACTCCTTACCTCTCTCCTTCCCTTTCCCCCCCACCTCTCTCACTTGTTACTACCACCCTCCATACCTACCTCTCTCACATTCTTTACACTCCATCTATCTATCTCTCTATCCAATCAACTGCTTACTGATCCACCGCTTACCTTCCTACTTGTCCTACCTGTCTACTGTCTCTCTCTTTACCTGTCTCTCTCTCTCTCTCCCTGTTTCTACCTTCTTGTCTCCCCCACTCTAAAGCTCTCCTTAAGCCCCTACAGCATCTTACAGACTGTACAATGTTCCTGTATATAGAGATTGACGCATGTTTTATCAAACAGAATATCAGAGTATTTCATTATGAAGAGTTACTATCTATAGATTAAAATAGATGTCATATTCATCATCGGTTTCACCATCCTCTTCCTCGTTATCATGTTATGGCAAAACTACATTGGCAATTTCTAGGCAGTATGGATGGGCAATACTGTTTTCAACAAGTATGTGCATAACATACTGGACTATGACTAACACGATTATCATGAAAAAAAAGCTGTTAGTCATAGTTTAAGCCCTCAGATGAAGAACGATACACGTCCAGGTTGAAATATTCTGAACTGCCGTTGGGTTTTCACCTTAATCATTTGGACTGTGAATATTACACATCATTCAAAAGTGCTGTCTTTAATTTACAATTGTGCACAACATTCAGAAAAATCACCCATCTGAAAATGTAAAAACAGATTTATGGGTTCTTTGTCCAAAGGATTCCAGTTTTGACCAAATGGCTCACCTTCATCACCTAAAATTCTTGCTTGTCTACCAAGGTCTTTCATTCAGGAGCTTTGACGAGACTGAAACACTGACTGACTGCTGGGAAAATACTAGCTGAATACATTTCAACTGTGGGAAAATAATATTTGACGTGTGCTTGATTTATTTTATCTAGTAAGCTTTGTGTCATATTTTAAGCTGTGAAACTGTTCAACAATTTAAAGACCCTATTCTGATTTTTGGATCAGATTTTTGGACCAGGTAGATTTTGATATATTCTTGAAGACTTTGACTTGAATAAGGGAGATTGGTGTTTTGGAAGTTTCTTAACTCTGTTGTAACTGCTGTAATGGGCTACAGATGTATTTTACTTCAGTGTGTACAAACATTACAAACATTAAGATGACATGTCATTCCTATGTTTTTAACTTCGGTGGTGGGATTGCCCTTTTGTTATCATTTGGATTATGGATTAAGCTTTTAAATCAAGCACACCTCAAATAGTTAAAATATTTGATATTACATCATTTTCAACTATGTCTTATCTGACAGTGGCTTTGGCTGCTCTACATCGGGTTGTTGCTGTTTAGCGTTTATGTCATCAGTTCTTTTGTTTATTTGTATGTATGTTTATTTTTTCCCTTGTCATTATGAATATCATGGATTTTTAATTTATTGTGTATGATAAAAGCAGATGTTTTTAAAATAAAACAATTACAAATCTAGAATTCTGTTTGAGACGTAATTTTTTTTCTTAGTGTAATGCCATAATGGACAAGAAAAGATTTTCAGTGGAGATTTCCATTGACAAAATCTAATTACTGCTGGGCTGAGCTTTTTTAAGGCTATTTTTATGGTGTATCTGCTGTAATGGACAGAGTATAGGAGACAGTGGAAGGAAAAATGAGAGAGGATGAGAAACAGCAGTCAGGCTTGAACTCATGACAATAAAAATGCACAGTGGCGTTTTCCTTTAAGAAACTTAATGACTCGATTGAAAGTCTCCAGAATAACGTGTGTATTTTAGCCAAGACAAACAAACCAACATACCACCGAACAGACAGGTGAAAAAGTGATTTATTTCTTAAAAGCTTTGCACCACGTCAGTCAACCGCAGCAGATGTCATCAAAATCATCTTAAACACATGTACACATGTTAAAAGCCTAAAAATATAAACATCACAATGTACAAAATCACACCATCAGTGTTGTGACAGTAGTTATCCTTAAAGTCAGAGGTTCTTAAACTTTTCCAGTCCAGGACCCGATGACAGTAACTTTAGTCATCCTGCAGCCCCGGCTCATTCAAATCTACTGGTTATTTGTCATGTGGGAACCATTTGGGTCCAACTCATGATTTAAGGAACCTGGCTGTAGGTGTCTGATATGAGCTCTCTCTTTTCTTTGTTCCATACACTTCACGAAAACCAGACTGTGGGATTTGCCCACGGACGGAAGTGAAGTACTTTTAGTGCCTTAATCATTTGGCCGCCATCTCAGTTTCTTCTCCATTATCCCCCATGCAACTTCTGGCAAGGGATGACACTATGCTGGACTGAAACTTACTAGCCATAGGCTGTAGAGCTAGATAACTAACTAAACATCTACCAGTGAGTCAAAGGATTATCTTCCCTGGCCAAGAGCTATTTAGGCTTAGCGGATCTCTGCTACACACTAAATAAAACCTAGGAAATTGATGAACGTGATTTGTGATGACATCAGGCACCCGTCATATCGTCCAAACAATAAACACAGCTGTGCGGATATACTGGGAAACAGTAAAATATCTCTGCACCAAAAGCAAAATGTCTCTACAGTATTAACAGGCTGTTCACTATAAAGTTTGGTCAATGAATCAGTGAATCTAATTACTACTACTACTACTGCTACTACTGAACTATCTTGTTTGGCTACTGCTTTCTGAGATTGTCAAAATTCACCAGATTTAAAAAAAACATTGGCCCTGAAGCGACTATTTAAAGCGTCACAATATTGCACAAGATTTCACAATGGCTTCTTCTCAAATCTATTGGCTGAAGCTAGTCCTGGCTTAAGTTTTCTCATAATTAGATTGCAGCATAACTTGTTAAACATTCTGTTGAAAACATAGTACTGAAAAACTAAATCATTTCACAGGCGAAGGAGACAAAATAATACTGAACTTAGAGTAGCAACAGCAAAAGAAAACATGTTAAAAAATATGTCCTCATATGAAGCGCAGGCCTAAATGTGCTGGAATGCTAACAGAGACTTCCCATCTCCTCCTCTTCTCTCCTACTGAACATCAATAACTGGAGATACAAAGGAAGAGAAAGTCTGATTTTCAACTCTGTGGCACAGATCTGATCTCCTCATGACGGTCTGAACAAGAAAACCAAGTGGTATCTGATTTCTCCCTGTTTAGACAGCCGTGAAAAGATCAGATTTATACCACAAAGGATTAAAAGTACATTTTTTTGTCTGCTTATGTGCATAAATACAACTTTGTCTGACGCACAATACATTCACATAAATATACCAACAAACATACAGAGCATCTAAAAAAAGTAAGCAATAAAGCAGAAAATCCAAATAGTTCACAAAATGTACTGTACAAATGAGATTTCGGCAAAGTGACAGTTCAAATTAGCAAAGTGCTGTTGGTCGTGACTTAGGAGAGCATGTGTGGATTCGTATCTATGCGTGTAATATGTAATATGTACCCATGTGTTTCCTCTCTATTTTTATCTATATTAGTGGTGATTGGAGGTAATTTGGGTTTTGGATTTACATCCATCCTTGTTTTGGTCCCACTTTTGGTTCTGCAGCATATTCAGTGATAATTTATTATGATAAAGGCATTCACTCTCAACAATTACACTTCACTTGTTATGTTTTGACGGGAAATTCAGTTAAATTACATATTAGATTTTATTTTTTATTTTTCTAAGCTATGGTGGAAAAATCTTTGTGACATCCCGCAACCGCTGAATGAGTATAGAGGAAACACTGTGGCATCTACAGTGCCACACAGTCTGTTCAGTCATCAAGTGGTTTTAAAAATCACACATATCATCCATTTTCAGAAACTGTTAGCACCAGGTTGATGAATTACTGCACACACACACTTCTTCATGTAAAAAACTCACACCAAAATGTTGTTATAAAAATGTATCAAGTGAATTATATGTTATAGTCTCAGTGAGTTGGTTAAAAATGCAATCGCAGTGTTATTACCATTAGATTACATGAGTGTGGTGTTAAACAGATTAAACCACTTGAGTATGATTATTACCATAAAACACTCAGCATAAGCATGATTCACTTCGTATCACCAAACCAGTCCGATTCAAACCGTAAACCATTACACAAACCATTAAACCTACATGAACCAGATCGCTGCAGTAAGCGATCTGAGGACCACAGCTGTGAAACTTTTAAATACACATATTTTTTATGTGAACCAAGACTTTGTACTCAGCAGGAATACAAATGCCTGTGGTGCAGCCAGGACTGTATCAATCAGTGAAAAACTTGCAATTGATTAAGCCATCTTACTCTGTAAATGCCTGTGGAAACAGTCATTTTTGTGTGTGTGTGTGTGTGTGTGTGTGTGTGTGTGTGTGTGTGTGTGTGTGTGTGTATATGAGTGTGTGTGTGTATGTGTGCGTGTGTGTCCTAACGGGAGCGGGCAGAGAAGCAGCGCATGTACTCAGTGAGCCAGGGGTTGAACTCGGGCTGAGTCAGCTGTGTTCTGGTCTTGCCCAAATCGGCAGATTTGGCTCTTCGGCGCTCGGCTCTCTGGGTCTGGATCTGGCGCTCCACCTCCCGCCTGGTCTTTGCTCGGAGAGCCGAATCGTGGATCTGACAAGAGAACACAAACACAACTTGTGACACACAGAACAAAAGCACTAGGGACAGGCGAACGACAGAATGACTACAGATTTACCTCTGTAGTAGAAGCTGCAGGCCCAACGTTGTGTGTCTTCCTGCCGGCCATCTCTGCATGCTTCTCCCCCGAACCATACAGAGCAAAAGGATGTCTGCTCTCCTTGTTGTCCTCCCTGGGCTTCCGTAGTGGCGCAGGCTTGACCCGCGGGGCGCGCCAAGTGGGTTTAGAAGATTTGGAGGGTTTGGTCTGCTGTTGGCGGGAGGCTCCAGGGTCCCTCTCTATAGGAGCAGAAAACAAGGAGAGGTCAAGCAGCCTCAACATACTAGGAGCAGAAAAGGGAGAGGTGGGGGGTCAAGCATCATCACAGGAGGCTGCACAAGGAGGGTCTTGCAGCTTGATAATACTGGAACATTCAAATGTAAACAAATTCATGGGAGCAAGATCATCTGCAAGCAGCTGAGAAATCAAGCGACTTTGTGAACCACTAAATAGGGGTTAGAGGCAGCCAACTACTTGAGAGTCTGTTTACTGGAAGCTTCACAGTAGTTACACTACTTGTCTGTCAACAAGGTAGATGATATTCATTTTGTGATACTCTATTGATCCCTGAAGGAAAAAATGATCTGCTTTCCCCCTCCACAGAGCTGTAGGACGGCCTCTCTGCTCACTATATCACCCTACTGTCCATTACAGATTTTGAGATTTTCTTACTTTCATGTCAGATTTTCAGACTCATTGCCTCCTTTTCATTCAGACTGTCATTCGTGGTCCCAAGTCCAGCATGCCTTGTGCATAAACGCAAAGCATTGAGGGATACATACTAACTATGGACAGTACCTTCTAGATTGAATTACCTTGTTCTTGTTCCCTTTGAGGGGATGTTAACCGTTCACTGCCTCTACTGCTGGCCCTCTGCTCCTCTCGCTCCTCCTCCGCCTCCTCTGGTACTCTCGTCTCACCGTCAACCCGGGCTCCTGAGAGGAATGAAGGACTTAATTCTCTTGGCTCCTTTGGCACATAGAGCAATATGGATACAATATACAGTAATAGGCCTACATCCCAATATCATTCTTACAGTTTTCCTCAATCACTTTTATAGCTAACTCTTACCGTGGACTCCAGAAATCTGAGGAGACACACTCTCCTCCTCCTCTGGAAGGGGGATCTTCAGTATCGGCACTGTGGTTTTGGGCAGAGTCCCATGCTGCTTGTGCTGTCTGTCTGTCCTCTCTCCCTCACACTGCTCCCATTCAGCCTCTGTCCGTTGTCTGGTAGTCTCAGACCGGACCTGGTTCTTGCTGGGTGGAGTGGCATTTCCCCCAGAGTCCGAGTCGCTGTCTGAGCCGCTCCAGAACCAGGGGTTGTGTGTGTGCTCCAGCAGCCTGCGGGTCAGCCTGTACTTCAGCATCTCCTCATAACACTTGGTGTACGTCTCCCATTTGGGGTCCTTGAATTTCTTCATGTACTCCGAGCGGATCCTCTTGGTCACCATCTTTTCCCCTTTTTGAAAGAGCTCGCTCTCAATTGGGCTTTTTAAACTGAAATCTGTATCAGACCATGAAGCTGAAAGACTCAAACTCTGCTAATAGATATCACGGTTACACAAGCACAGCAGGTCAATAACAAAATGTAACAACTGCTACATAGTAAAAAAGTATTCTGATATACGCCTACCAAACGACGCCCTCGCTAATGTAACGACGTTTTTGTACACGCACCTCTGTGAATGAAACCGAGTGGGTTTCGTGACGCCGCCAGACATTTAAACCAAAATCTCGACGCCGTTAAAACCAATGGCGAAGCAGCTGGAGGCTTGTGCCGGGCGGACGACACGCCCTCTTCCTCTACCGGGGGGGGGGGCGTTCTCCCTGGGTCGAGTAGGACAAGGTTGAGTCAAAGTTTTGCGGAAGTCACAAGCTAGGCTAACCTGGGACCTCTGCTCTGTGAACCCAGGCGGCGTTTGACTACCGTAATTTACCTGTAGGATAGGCTACGCTAGGCTAGGCTAACAGTTCTGGACAAAATATTTGCGGTCACGGCAAAAACAACGCCGTAAACACTGAATTTACTGAATATGATGACGCCATTGTCTCGTCCTTCTCTGATTGGTTCTAGCGATCTAAACGACTCTCACAGATTTTATGAATATTCCAAACGGCCAGCAGTCTGTATGAGATCACACCGACTGGGCTACATCGCAGCAAATAATCACAGCCTGGTTTCCTGATAGTGGAGATGCAATGTTTTCTCCAAAGCTTCAACATATCAGCTCGCCTATTCGATCGCCATTTTTGGACTAAAAGCTCTTGTTTTTAGTGTGTTTTAGTAAACTACAGTGTAATACAGCTCCATTGTCTACGTTAACTAATTGTCAGTTGTTCTATGATACATCTTCACTGAAATATGCTTGTGTTATTTATAGATATGTTAATCATAAGGGAATATGGGGTAGCTATAATCGCCTGTCTATGCCTGCTGATAGTAAATATAAGACCTTATTTATTTACAGTCTTAATTAGACTCGCATCTACAACAGAACGAGGCTTGACAGCAGAAATTCACAGCAGCTCCGGGTTGCAAGAGTCTAATTTGGTGTACAATACTTACACTCGGTCGGATTTCGCGGAAGCAAAACAGAACAGATGGCGTTCACAGTGGTGTTGTAATCAAAGGCTGCGTCCTTTAGCTCCGCCCGCTCAAGACGTTTTTAAAAAGCCAAACACACCCGCAACAGGTGGCCAAGGACTGCGAGGAATGCTGTTCTGCACGGTTTGGCTGTTAATGATTTCGATCAGATGATTATAGAGGATATAAAGACAACATATTTTACTGTAGTTATTTAATAGGAACTATCACACATCCAACACATAAACAGAGGATGTTAAGGGATATAGGCGACACATTCACTTGTTGCTTATGAATTTATTAATAAGGCTTAATTGGCGACTGATGGGTACCATATGTCCCCTTTTGGTCAAGGCTTAAAATCTGGATTGGCTGTTTTTGCATTTACGTTGAGTTTCTGCTTTATATTTGAAGGGGTGGAATGAAAATGTGACTATAGGCAGCCAACGCCATTGGTGGTTTTCTAATCCTACATTTTATTCTATTGTAGGCTATTCATATTGGAAGCCGACATGTTGGCAGAGGCTGGCAGGCTATAAGCGCCACAGACGCGCCCAATAGGCTCTTTGGTGAATTTAGCCCGGACCCAAACCCACACCCAGACAACCCGGTGTGTTCTCATGCATATAAGGCAGGGTTGCGGAGGGTCTGATTTTGTCTAAAGATGGTGTGGGGCCCGGGACAGCGTGTAGCCGGGCAGGGCAGGGCAGGGCGGGCAGGCAGCTCAACGGGATTCAGAGCCGGGTGTCAGGTGTCCCGTGCTACTGATCCGCTCGGGCTAAAGCGGAGCTGCTGCTGCCTGGGCACATTCCTGGCAAGTCAAACCCGGACTGTCGGAGGCTGAGGGGTCGCCTTTCACCACCGCTGTCACCCAGAAGCCCACAGTCTTCTTTATTTTCTTCCTGTCACCTCCCTCATGCGGCCACTCTCTCCCTCTCACCCACCCAGCCGGAGACAGAGAGCCACCCCGGCGCCCCCATCGACCTCACTCCCATTTTTCTCCCAGACCTGGTCAGCTGGTGGATGGGCTATATGTCATTATATAGGCCTATTATAGCCTATTATCTGCGCGGAGATTATCGTTAGGCTACTCAGTTTTCCATTAGGCCATAGCAACACCCCTTCATTCATCTGTCTTAGGGCTCGTTTCAGTCATGTTGGTTCATTATCCCGGTGTTAGAGGCAATATATTTCATAGGTCTCTTAAATTAGACCGGCTTTGATAGTGAGCCTACTGTTGCTGTACATCATGTCAATATTTGAACCTTTAGGTGACATTGCATTTGCATGATTGTGAAGGCAGAAGAATTCCCTTTGAGTGCCACCTTTTGAATGATAGACATCATTCACATTCCCAGATTTCCCACTGTAATTTCCACCGTGAGCGCACCTTCATTTTAAGTGTCAAGAACCTTCTTTCTTGTTTGTTTTTTACCCTTTCCCCCTATCCTTCCATCTGTTAGAAAGAAGAAACGGTGAAAAAATACCAAATAATGGACTTTAATAAATTATTAATAGTCATGTATATACACTTACATTCACATGTGTTGGGCTACATGTCGTTGTTATTTGATTTTTTTTATTAATTTTTTGGGGGTTGGATGCATGGTTCAGTGTTGGTTTTCACAGCTTGTTCTCCGTGCAACACAGACAACAGACAGCAATAAAATATGCAGCTTTTAAAATAATAAAAAATGCATAATGTCAACAGCGCAGGCAGACAGTCAGTTGACAGCAGAGTGCCGCTGTGCCGCAGAGGGTGGTCCTCCTCCTCGCTTGATCTCCAGATGGCTGGTGGTGATGATGGAGATGATGGAGAAGATGGAGAAGAAGATGGAGGATTTAGAAGCACTTCCTGTGGACAATGCTGGGGCCTGCCTCGTCGTACTCCTGCTTGGAGATCCACATCTGCTGGAAGGTGGACAGGGAAGCCAGGATGGAGCCACCGATCCAGACGGAGTACTTCCTCTCGGGGGGAGCAATGATCTGGAGGAGGAGGAGTGGGCGGATTAATATGGAGGCATCACATGGAAACAGTTCCATTAAGGTGATAATACATGGCAACTTTCTGAAGGAATAGCTACTGCCAATACTGTCTTCAGCAAGGATGGGACGATTTGCATACTGAACAATGTCAATGTCAATGTGGACTTTATGGTGAGTTTTTAAAAGAATATTAGAGGGGCAAATCGTCATATTATACTCATTTAATATTTACTGATCATAGCTGGCTTGTTCAATAAATTCGTGTGTATGTATTTAATGAGCAACTTGTGCGTAAAATCATCTTCCATTAAGGCCCTATAGGCTAATTGTATTATCTTTTTCTCATATTTGTGTGTGTTTTTATATCTACCTTGATCTTCATGGTGCTGGGGGCCAGAGCAGTGATCTCCTTCTGCATACGGTCAGCAATACCAGGGTACATGGTGGTACCACCGGAGAGCACATTGTTGGCGTACAGATCCTTACGGATGTCAATGTCGCACTTCATGATGCTGTTGTAGGCGGTCTCGTGAATACCAGCAGACTCCATACCTGGTCAGGTGAGAGTGACAAGTATTTAAAGAAGGGCTCACATCAAATTGGTCACTGTTTCAAATGCTATTGATTTGAGGGGGAATTGTATGGTCATTTCGTACCGATGAAGGAAGGCTGGAAGAGGGTCTCGGGGCAACGGAACCTCTCGTTACCGATGGTGATGACCTGACCGTCGGGAAGCTCGTAGCTCTTCTCCAGGGAGGAGGAGGAGGCAGCGGTGGCCATCTCGTTCTCGAAGTCCAGAGCAACATAGCACAGCTTCTCCTTGATGTCGCGCACGATCTCACGCTCAGCTGTATGGGGACAAGTTTATGTGTTGTTACTCAGACAGTGGAGTCTTCAAACCGCACGATTTCCACATAGACTGCACCTTGTGCGTAATGGCTAAACCACGAAAGTCACATGATCAGCCTAAGTTACAAATGCTGAAAAATACAAGACTGAAGGGTTCCTTTATCTTTTTTAACATGTGCGTTATTTTTCAGTAGCGTTGTTAAGCACAACGCGTATTAATTAGGCTATGCCTCAGAAATAGCTAACAAAATAGCAGTAATATAATCTAGGACCATATTTGTGTATCATCCATTATGATAAATTACACAAAGTCCTCGTAGCTTTAGTTTTTGCGTCAAGCTGCCATTAAAGTGAACGTTAATCTAGCAACTAAGTTGTTTTGGGTCAATGCGCTGTTAATTTGAGTGCATAATTAGCACAAATATATAAGGTTATGATGATAATATATTCTAATACTGGGCCATAGATTGTCGGCCCAATAATATGTGTTCTAGGCTGATGGTCTAATTGTTTCTCCCAATATTTTTGTTTATTTTGGAGTAGGCTGTGCGTAAAGAAGGAGGTCCTCACCGGTGGTCACGAAGGAGTAGCCACGCTCAGTCAGGATCTTCATCAGGTAGTCGGTCAGATCGCGACCAGCCAGGTCCAGACGCATGATAGCGTGGGGCAGGGCGTAACCCTCATAGACTGGGACGTTGTGGGTCACACCATCACCAGCATCCAGCACAATACCTGGAGAGAGGCAAGGCGCATCGATTCAGTAAAGACACCAAAGAGTCCTCCAAGGAAAAATACATCTGTCCTGTCTGTGCGTAAAGTTGTGACTAAAATGGGTGCTTGAAATAGCAGTTACCAATACACAGGTGTGGATGTAACTACGTTTTGGTGTAACTATTCGTTTATGTCATCGTATAAGTGTCATAAAATGACAATAAATTGGCCTTGAATGAGTCCCCGTCTGTGCGTAAAAGTTGTGCGTAAAATGGCTACATCTGGGGAAAAGGCGCATTAATGACTACTTTAATGTTTTGTGTTGTGTGTTGTGTTAGGTACATTTACTGTTACTTTTATCTGGTAGATCTGTTAGATCACTATGAAGGCTACTGTCTGTGTTATGTGTCAGCTGTAGCTATATATTCCTGCCGTTGTTTTTAGCTGCATGGTCTGTGATAAAGTTAGCTGTCTGCTGCTGTTGTAAGTCTTACCGGTGGTACGGCCGGAAGCGTACAGGGACAGGACAGCCTGGATGGCCACATACATGGCGGGGACGTTGAAGGTCTCAAACATGATCTGGGTCATCTTCTCTCTGTTGGCCTTGGGGTTCAGGGGGGCCTCAGTGAGCAGGGTGGGGTGCTCCTCGGGTGCCACTCTCAGCTCGTTGTAGAAGGTGTGGTGCCAGATCTTCTCCATATCGTCCCAGTTGGTGATGATACCGTGCTCAATGGGGTACTTCAGAGTCAGGATACCCCTCTTGCTCTGGGCCTCGTCGCCGACGTAGGAGTCCTTCTGACCCATACCGACCATGACACCCTGAAGGGAGGAGAGAGGACAGGAGGAGGGAAAGGTTAGCCGGGGCCGTCAAACAATCCATATAGACATAGAAAGATATGACCTTCTGGCTGAGATTAAAGTCTTTACTGAGTGGCGGGGCGCAGAAACGCAGGCATGGTGACGGTTGCGTAATGTGTCAAATAGCAGCGTGGGTCACACAGACTAACGGAGAGAGAGTAACAAATTGTGTGTGACTGTCATTGTGACTAATTTAGTCCCAGGGAGCCAGAGGGCTGCATTCCTGGGTGTGAAAAGGGCAGAAATGACTTCGCCCTGCAGGAAAACATATTGTCTGTTGTCGCCTGATGATTTCTAGATGTACAAAAATAAATTGAATTGTTACAAAAAGACTGCAAATGTCAGTAAAATATGTTTTACGCTCTGCCAGAACTGTAAATGAACAATGGGACTCCTCTGCCAAATTGGTGTCCACTTGTTTGAGCGAATATCCAATTCAGTGTTAAGTCTAAGTTAGGTAACGAATAGTCTGAGAAGTTCTGCACTGGGCCATATGGGAAACATTTTGAGGAAATCTAGATGTATTTTTTTTCTTTGTTATCCCAAAAGTATTGTTCCATTTACCAATTCTTATAATTTCTTCAAGAGCTTTTGCCCATCTGTCTTTCCTCAACATGTTGCCCCTGTAGCCCGTTATTGCATGAAGATTTCCCCCGCTGTTTACCTGATGACGGGGGCGGCCGACGATGGAGGGGAAGACGGCCCTGGGGGCATCGTCTCCGGCGAAGCCAGCCTTCACAAGGCCGGAGCCGTTGTCGCACACAAGGGCGGTAGTTTCTTCGTCGTCACACATGTTGGCTTCTGGAGCGGAAGAGAGGGGGAAAAGAAAAACAGTTCAGGTCAGTAAAACTGTTTGACAGAGTGATATATGATAATGTGACAGAAATTAGCCTACATGGAAAATGAAGTTTTGTTTGCCCTTTCGCTCGTTTTCTTCTAACATTCGTTGTTTTAACTACACTCGCTGTTACTTTTGCCTATTTTCCGTACATAATTTAAATCTGTAATTTTAATGTAATTTAGGCCTATGCTTGCTCCAAATGTGTCCATGGCACACTGACAGCCGGCAATTACGCATGACAGTGGCTATGCCTACACCGCCTGTGGCCAACAAAACTCACTTAACAGCGAACAATTAATTAAACTACATTAAACTACAACTAAATTACTTTCTACTAATTACTTCCTTTAGGCTAGTCTATTAATTTGCAAACATGTCTACTTTCTTATCTGGATGTGGTCAGTCTAATGCGCTATTCTATCTTATTCTAACTTGGGAAGTAGGTCTACTGTCATAAGCTGAAGCAAAATCAATAAATCTGTGCACTCAAGTAATTCTAACAATCAGGTAAATCGATCTATCCCCACAGCCTGGCTATTCTCCCAGTAAGAAGATCATGTTTTCATCTATCCTCTGCCTGTGTCTAACTGGGCTGAAGGCGCATGGCGTCTTGCAGCATCAGCATCTTTCCAAGGTTCAGTGTTAGAGTTAAGAAGATGCTTTTGAGGAAAATCAGATTCAATCAATCCTCAATCCCCAGGCCTGGAGATACTCCAGTTGTAGAGTTTCTCCAGTCCAGCGCTGTCCAGTATTTTCTATGATAACTCTCAGTCTATCCAAATGCCCAGGCCTCAACTATCACCAAGTCTTTTCCTTCTCATCCAGGTTTCCTACAGCCTAGCCTATACTCCAGTAGAGTTCCCCAGGTTGCCTCCAGTGGCAGCTGGTCCTAGCTGGCCTCATACTGCTGGTCTAGCCTAATTTCTGCTCCAGCAGAGTCTCCAGTGTTGCCTCGGTTCCATAGGTAGCCTACATGATCTAGCCTGGTCTCCGGAGTTTGGCTCCTGTGGTAGCTGGTCCTAGCTGGTGTCTTACCTTGGGAGTGTTGCTGCGGCTCGGAGAGAGAACGACCCAACCAGTGCTGTTGCTGAACCAGCTACAATCTTCGTTGCTGCCCGTCCACCTTATATACCCGACCTCCACCATTCACAACCGTGGGCACTGGCCCCCATCCCGGCCCTCTGCCATATTAGGCTGTTGACAGGCCGAGGAGGACGAGGAGGAGGGGAGGGGAGGGGAGGGGAGGGGAGGAGGGGGCGGTGAGGAGCCGCGCCTCGCGCAGGGGAGAAGGGAACTCCATCAGGTTTCAGGAGGATCGGGAGGTGAGTGACGCTGCGCGCCCCCGACGAGGTTTTCCAAGAGAGAGAGAGCGCGCGCCATATATGGAACTGTCGCTTTGACCTCCCGCGCGGACCTCAGCGCGCCTGGCGGGCCCACCTCGAGGGCCGTATAAGGAGCGCGCGGGCCATTGGGGGTTTCTACGGGAGACGACAGTTGCTACCAAGCAGGGTTATAGATTTGGTGCTACTAGGCCGCATCCAGCCTTAAAACGGGAAAATGCTGCCCTCATCTGAACAGATTTAGGCCACACTGGGGGCTGCGGGTCTGAATGAGACCGGCATGTCGACCTGCGAGGGTTTTGCAGCCGCAAAGTGCCAATTAAGAGTTCAGTTCACACTCAGTTTGATCAACACAGGAAGCTCATATAAAACGACATAAACTTTTGGTAGATGCTTATAAAGCAGGCTACATTCTATGCAAAAAATTTCAGTCAAAAAATTACAATGCCAGTATATTTTTAATTGATGGAATTCAACGTTTTAATTGACCACAACTCTCTTTTCCAATCAATGAATGAAGTTGAGGACTTAGAGTGGGAAACAAAACTTTCTCTGTGTCTTTGTGTATCTGCAAATACGTGAAACATTTTTGTCAAATAGGTACCTTTCTGTTATCATCTTACTACTGCATATGCATGAATTGCAAAACTTATTAACATCTTTGTGGAAAGTCTTATTCTTCAACATTAAGCAATTGCAAACATTAAGACGTCTTTCTTAATGAAGGTACAACTGCAAATCCATTAGCACCTACATTTTTTTTATCAAAATGTATTAATTGCAAAATATTCCATTCTGCAAAACACAACAATATGATTTTTTGTGAAAAATCTGCACTGTGTGCTTATTGTATAAATAAAGAGAAAAACCATTAAAACAGATCATGAGCCAACAGCTGAAATCTTATCTGCAGGGACTACTCTGCTCTGTCACTGGAGGAGCTGGATTAATTATAACTTTAATGGCGGAGGGGGCCCAGTGCATGTGTATGTGTGTATGAGTGAGCAATAGAGAAAGAAATACAGAGTGTGTACATGCATGCATGTGTATGTGTGTGTGTGTGTTGGGGTCTAAGTTGGGGTGTGAGAGGCCAGAGGGAGTGGATGGGTGTGGGAGGTGCCAAGGAGCTTATAATAAACTCAAAGGAAGTGACGCATAGCAGAAGAAGAGAGACACATGTAGAGAAGAAGAGAAAGAGAGACATTGGAGGAGATATGAGAGGGAGAGGAGGAGAGAGAGAGAGAGAGAGAGAGACATGTGGACAAATAGAGAGAGAGAGAGAGAGAGAGAGAAAGAGAGGTAGAGAGAGAGAGAGACGTGGAGAGGTAGAGACAGCAGAGAGACTTGGGAAGTTGGAGAGAGAAAGACCTGCATGCAGCAGCAGAGGAGAGAGATGGGCAACTCTTTGAGGCTGATGTATCTTTTAGTAAGGATAGGGAATGGAAAATTAGATAAAATCAATCATAATATAGTGCTCATTATAAGGAACAACAAAATCATGAAGCATATTTATGATCACAGCTGTTGGAAAATGTACCTTTTGTCCTCAAAATGTTGTCAGAGTATCAAGGCCATCGCCTTTTGGTCACAAATAGTTAGAGCTTCTATGAGAAACAAGAATGAAATGAATTTTAATACTGAATAAAACACTGTTGGTCATAATTAAAGGTAAAAACACCTGACTATATTGCCGCAGAATGCTCTCTCATTTCTCAGCCTTGAGGTTGGATTCATGTGGGAGCGGAGAAATGTTGATGCTTAACCTTTCATGACCCAGATTCCTGTTATAGCAGCAATAAAAAAAGTAATAAAAATATGGATCACAACTGGTTGGATATGACATATTCACTTCCTGGGTAAACACAGACTAGGAGAAAGGGAGAGTTGGAAAGAAAGAGAGGTAAGGTTAAGCACCTAAACATTAAAGCAATTTTTATGGCTCTTTTTAAGTAGGCCTACTGTCAGTTGAGCCAGAGGAGATGGATGTTTAGGGAAGTTGAATTCAATGGCCCTGCACTGAAAAACTGACAAACTTGTGAAATTATTTCATTTTGTATCCAGACTTATCAAGCTTATTTTAGGATTTTTTTGTGAAATCATCTTACTGCACTGCAGATAATTTTACAGATTTCGACAAATTTGACTTTTTTTTCAGGATAATGCAACTTGTTTCAGGAATTCACTTGGTAAAAGTTAAACTGTCTTGGAAAAGGTTTCTTATTTCAAGATTTTCTTCATTGTTTTGTGATGATTTCTTGAAAGAAGTCATTTTGGCATGTGTCAAGTGAAATTTATTGAAACCAGCAAGATTATCTGCCAGTGCAGTGAGATAATTTGATTAAAAATATCATGAAATAAGCTTGATAGGTCTGGAAACAAGTTAAAATCATTTTTTTGCAGTGTGTACCAGATTTTCCAAGAATATTGTTTCTTGGTTGGATGGGAAGGCACCTGAAAAATAATTTAAATGATGTGACACTAAAACACTAATGAAACAACTAATGAAATTGAATTTTTATAAGCAGGGTGTCAGGGGAAATCCTGCATGGTCAAAAAGGCCTACCAGCAAGAAAAATAATGCTCAAAATAAAAAAGAATTCAGAACAACTGTCAAAGAATGAGGTTAGCTTAATAAATGAAAAGCGTGAGAGCAGAGAAATGGAGCAAGAAGTGGAGAAAAACTTAAAAGACTTGGAAGGAAGAAGAGAGAAAGAGGGTGGGGTGCAAACTGAAGTAGTAAGAGTGTGTACGAAGGAGGAGGAGTGTGTGTGTGTGTGTGTGAGGGGGTGGGGTGGGGGGGGTGTAGGGGGGGTTGCACAGCAAGGTTGAGCTACTTTTATGCCCTTGTTGTGAGCCATTCTGGAGGAGAGTGTCGGTGAAACGCCTAAAATGTAAATGTGCTGGCAGTTGCTGGAGAGAGAGAGAGAGAGAGCGACGGAGGGAGAGAGGAAGGGGGGAGGTCAAAGGGGCCAAGGGGGAGGGGAGCAGAGCGGAGAGGAGGAAGGAGAGAGGGAGGTGAAGGGGCGCGCATGCAGCAGGTGGCAGAAGAAGAGCTCAGCCTGTCAGAAGAGCGAGCCAGCTGGATGGGGACAGACAGAGACAGACTTTTCATGGTGACTTTTGAAAAGGACAATTGGCTGTCAGTATCTTTTTTTTTTATAACTACAGTGGCTTTATTGTGGATGTAATCATAGTGAAGGTGGAGAGAGAATGACAGAATAGTAGTGTGATCATTTGAGTCAATTCACAAGAGAGACGTGGACAGGTAGAAAGAAATGGATGTTTCTCTATGTAAGCTGTCATGGTACTGATGGCCATTGGAGACTTTTTGAAAAGGTGTGTCGGCTCTCGATTTTGCTTTAATTTTTTTTTTTTTTTACATAGGAATACACTACTGTAGAGAGCGCAGAGAGGGGAGAGAGAGAGTTACAGAGAGAGTGCACAAGAATAGCACAAGTCCCATTCAATCACTTGTGCCAGTGCACACATGGACACATGGGTGGCCTGCCAGTTACGTGCGGCTGTCTGCTCAACAAATGTGGCACGTGTGGCTCATGTAGAGTTTTTAAAAGGGAGTAAAAGGGAGAGTGGACAGGACAACTTGTTGGAGATTAGTTTTCTATCTCAGTTATTGCAGTGAAGAATGACTGAGGATATTTTAAAGGGGCAGTAAAGAGAGAATAAATAGCACAAATTCTGTCTTCAGCTTCTGACATTTATTGATTGCTGATGTTTCAGCACACAGCTGTCTTCCTATTTTTTCCTCTTTTTACTATTGACATTACATACACTAGTCAGCACTTTGTTTTTCTAATGCTCTCAATCGGAATAGACAGTAGAGGAAGAAGTGTGAAAGCATAGGAACAGACAGAGACTGTGTCTCTTGGCCAGTCTTGTCCAGTTCTACTCCAAATATCTCCACTGCCCAAAGGAGATTTTCCTTGGGCTGGTAATAGAAGATGTTTGGTTTCCTGCTGGGAGGCAGTGTCCACTCCTTATTCCTCCTCACTCCTCACCATGAGGAGATCAGTGAGAATCTTAGAAAGTAAATGGGTAAAAAAAAAACATGCTATTGTGCCTGTGTTGCACCCCCATTTCTGAGGTAGTGTGATGTCCCATGTTGACTGCCTTATTTTTTTTCTTTACTTAGAAATGATTTAGTTTGGGTATATTTGGTTTCCAACCAGTGTGGTGTGGCGTGAGTTGAGGCGCACCTTGTGATCTTGCTCAAATGAACAAAAATGCAACATAATGAACTTATAATGAATCATGTTCATCCAATTTGAGTGTTTTTTTATGGCCCTCTTATACAAACATACAAGGCTTTGTGTGATCAATAAATTGGCGCGGCCTACAGAATAATGTTCTGTCTCAGTGTGGCCAAAAAGGGTCAGCACCTCTAGTTCCTCAAATAGTACTCAGGAGATAAACAGGAGAGTGAGGAGAGCGGTGACGCTGCAGCACATGGAGTTGGAATTGGAAACCCATGCAGGCCTCAGCAGCACCTGGCCGGCCGGGCCGTCCTGCAGCGCAGGAGCACAACTGCTGCAGGGGTCGAGTCGGTCTGCTTACTGCCAAGACAGGACATTCCTTTAAAGGGGAATGTCACTCAATTTAAGAATTCATGTGTGTCATTCTTCTCTCATGGCCTGAGAGACAGCAGTGAATTTACACAGCAGGGACCAAACTGTCCAAAGGAATAGCATATTTCACAACATATTTCAAAGCTTAAATTCAGTGGTATTCCCCTTTAACTACATGGCCTTGCCTCTTGTCTGTGTTGTTTTGATAGCATTATCACACCTGAGCAAAAATATAGCTGAAAATGATTTCAAATATTTGAACTGGTTGATGTGTGCTTGATTTGCTTGTCAGATTTTTAAACTGCCTTATAAGGGCAAGAAACATTGACAAGACAAGATAAATCAAGTTGTTCACATGTTTGTTTTTTCATGCATATTCCTGATGCCTTCACTCAGTGCTTTGCTCTGGTCTGGGTGTATGCCACCAGATGGGATAGTGCAGGGTGCAGAGCCCTCTGCTGCAGCTCATCAGCACTTCTGGTGTGAGATGTTTATCATGCTGAACCCAACCTATTAGCAAATGCATCAAGTCTAACTTTTGTGTGATGAATTGAAAGCGCACTGAGCTCAGCCCTGAAGTGAATAGTGATTATTGCACTGAACAGCTGCACACTGCCTGGCTGCAGCCGCTGTTTAAGGCAGCAGCACCATCTACTGGGAGACCGACACACTGCATGGACACAGACAAGGTTACTTATGAGACTGTATGAATGAATGACTGGTGAATAAATGCATGAATGAATGGATGTTACCTGGTCATGCTGGCACAAACTATGATCAAGTCCCACAACAACCTCTCGTTTCTCCCCCCAACATTTCCCATCATTCCAAGTGTTTCTGTAGGGGAAAATAATAAAGAGTGGTAGAATGCCCACTCTTCATAAAAGGATAATTTAACCATAAAACCATGAATATAGGTTGATTTAGGACCAATTGCTCTACTCTGCCTGAAGGATTTCCCAAAGCCTGTGTCAATCCAGCCCTTGGTACATAACAAACATAACCCTGACTAAACAATAAACTTTTATATAATATTTGATGTCATCTCTGCTTCATTAGTTGGTGTACAGTGTGAAAAAATGGTTTTGTGCCTAAACCCACTGAACTCAACACTCCACAGCTGAAAGAAAACAATCTCACCACAAAGAAATCGTATTAATATTTAACTTTATTTTCTTTATGAATATGTATAATAATTTAGCAAACACAAAAATCATTAAAATATATTGTACATCTTTTAGGTTACATTATTTATAACTCAGAACATAAAACTTAAAAAAACACAGCTGGCTTCTGTGGGTTTGAATTAGACAGATTCATCATCAACTGAGGAACTGCAAGTACCATGAGCATTTAACTTCTGTCTGGAGTGAGAGATGGGGGGGGGGGGTAAGTAATTTAAAGTAAGAAAGTAATTTAATCCATTTCAACTGACAACAAGGTTTGGTAATATTCCCAACTTCCTTCAACAAGGGAAACTCGACGCATAACCAGAGCATAGACAGAGTTTCCTGGAGCCAACATGGCTGTCACCACAAGACAAGCAGGATCCAATCCAGTAGAGTCCGGCTCATTTTGAAGTGACGTTTAGCCTTGAAATGTAGACTAATATGTGGTACATAGAATAGAATTGTGAGGAGAATTGTGATTAAAGTAAGAACTGATTGCGTTTTTGATGAAAAAAAGAATGAACATACAGAATAAAGAAATTAAAGGAAAAAACAAAAACAAAAAGAAAACAATCCACAAAAAAGTGTGACGTAATGCACATGTGAAGTGAGACAGAGCAAAGAGCACAGAGTTGAGCTCATGCAAATTCTGTTACCAATCTACTCACCGTAATAAATAAATATATTATGGTTAACTTCTAAATTTGCGTAACCAAAAGTGATGACCATGGTACACAGACAACACTTTGAGGCAATGCAAATGGACAGTTTCACCAGTGGCTATCATCACATCGGCACTGTATTATTCACTTCTCCTGACACAATGTCTGTTGTTCCAGTATTATCCACACTGATCAAATCCCAATTGTCCGTTTCTATAGTTTTTAAAAGCCAATATCCATTGCCTTGAGAGTTCTCTACTGTATGTATCACTGCATTAAAGCAGTAAAAATGTGCCTAGAATATGAAACCATGTAGAAAAACTATAAATGTTCTTTGATAACACATTCCAGCATACTGAGAAACACCTTGTACTGAGAACAGACATCGACACTGACATTCATAAGCAATGATTCAAGTTTCTGAATGAAAAACCTTCTTCACTTTGTGTAAACCTTCAGAGAAATGTACACAACTTTGCAATCTAATCATTTCAGTCATATGGTCAGTGAAGTAAAAACAAAACCAGAGAAAAGCACATTATCCTTTTTTTTTGCATCAACAAAGACAAAAAGAAATCTTAAAGGGAAAAAACATCTTTGATTACATGGTGTTGTATCTCCCATATGTATTTATACCTCAAACCTTTGTGATTATTTGATCTAATTAATACAACAAACAATTCCTCCACCAAACTAGCTAATCTAGTTTCAGATTAATTTCAGCCATAGACTGTTACAATGATTTGAATAAAATGGATAATTTGTGGATAAACATGATTGCTCTTTGTTGCTTGGAGCTTCTCATGTGGCCTTCAATGAGCATCTGCTAAGACATAAAGGCTGTTTAATTTTCTTTCTTTTTTCTTTCTATTTTTTCTTGAATTAGGTTTTTGTCAACATTGAACAGTGGATTAAAAAAAAAGCCTGCAAATTCCATACCGTAAAATTATCTGTTAAATGTTAAACATCACCAAATCCAAAATGTTTCACAGCACAGATCTGGGCTGCATTGATGAAAGGATCTTTGTCCTAAAATAAATTTTGTTCCAATGTAAAGCAAAAGACGAGCAACCTCACTGTAAAGAAACAGCTGGGGAATTCAAGCTGGTGATATTTTCGCTGCTGGCCAAACAGTTGAAAATATGAATAGATTTCCAGTTTTCAGTCCTGTCATGCAACCACCGTTAGCCAACCACCCTGAGCAGTGAAGTGGCCATTTACAAGCTAAATATTTGCAAAGGAGAGTCAGGACTTCTTAGTGAGGCTCTCAAAGCCAGCTATAATGTTTAACTGGCTAAATAGCACCATGGCTAAACTCCAGTTGGCCTTAAGGGTGTTTATATTCTGGCTAAAGCACAGATCCCACAGAGTAAACACCCACTACAACTACAACAAGGAAGAGACAGTTTTCTCACAGCCTGTGAGACTCACTGGTAAAACGCAAGGCAAGTTGACTGTTGAAGAATACATTTTGATTTGTGGTGGGGAGGCAACTGTTTTCAACACTCTTACATCGATTACATGGTAACTTCTTGACAGGTACTGTAGATAAATTAGATTTAATTCTTTTGCCCCATGTCTCACTTCAATTCCTGTTGGCAGGTTATCCTGTTCTCTGTATGACCGGACGATGTAACCGCCTGGGGAGCCAGGGTTACACACACACACACACACACACATATATATATACATTCACACAGGGCAGCTGCCCAGTACAGCCACAGTCTCATACTTTTGGACAGTTAAGTGCTTTGCTCAACAGCACATAGTTGTTGAGAGAGAGGAGGTGATATGCTCACAAACTGCACACTTCTGACCGGCTATGATGACTCAGTCTGCTGTATCCTCCTTCTACACCAGGACCTCCAGAGAAGAGGCTGATTAGCAGGTTTCAATCAATTAACTAGTAAACTCCTCTCAGTTCCTCTACACATTTTCTTTTGTCTGACTGGAGTACAAGATGGCAAAGCTCAGTTAGATCCCAGGCAAGATTAACCAAAGAATGACTGAACCTAGATCTGTTGGTAAACATGGGACAAGAGTATTAATGCGTTTCACTGAGCCCAAACCCCTGGTTGAGAGATTTTTTTTTCCTAGAGAAGAGGGCTAGAGACGTTTAAGTAGGCCTACATCCCACATCACAACATTTAGAAAATCCCATTCCATTTCTTCTCAAACTGCACAAGAACATCATTACAATTTGCATTCCATAAAAAATATGGTATGGTGCGGGTGAGAATATACTGTAGTTATGCTGTTGAGGGCTCGCCCAGGAGGAGATCTTTGTGAAAATAACCTAAATGCTAATTTCTGTTTTCCCATTCACCATTTTCCATAACACATGTTCATATCCTCATTTTCATTAGTTTTGCGTGACAGGGAAGCCAGTCTATGAATTTCCATGTTTTCCAGGACGTGTCAGAATCCTGTTAGACCCTGTTTTCCACCACACTGTCCTTTATCAATACCCCTGGTCACCGCTTCATTTGGCTTGTTTAACTTCTAAAATTACTGTAAAAGGCTCTGCATGAAAGCTTCAAGTTTTAAAATCGCAACAAATATATAGATACAAATGAACAAAGATAGTCAGCAGTGTTGTATATGCCATATTGGACTGTTTTTGGTTTAGTTATTTAAAAAAACCCACAAGTGATGCAGTGATGCTAGACCAGTGGTTCTCAACACGGGGTCCGGGGACCACCAGTGGTCCTAGTGGGGGTTCCAGGGGGTCCCCAACTGATGAATTGTTAAACTTCACCGTTATTTCATTTATAAGACGTTAACACAATTAGAGAATATAGAAGAATGACTGTTTTGATCATAGTTTCACTGTTATGTCTCTACCTACAATAAAGATTGTCAAGGAATTCTGGACAAAAACATATCTAACAATAAAAATATTCTCAGATTTGGGTCCAAGAGAAAAAATCTCATCAAATGGGGGTCCATGGCCCTAATGTGGACTAATTAGGGGTCCATAATATGAAAAAGGTTGAGAATCACTGTGCTAGACTATAGTGTTCAATATAGTCCTATAGTAGAGTGAAAGAGAGAGTGTCAGTTGACTTGACACTGGTAGAGAGAGCACCAGACCTTTAAGAGTAGTCCACAAATCACACTCGTTCTGTGGAAAGCACAGCCAATTTTCATTTAAGTTTCTGTCACATGCCTGAACTCAAAACAGGACTCAGCCCCCCACCCCCACCCCAAACTGTGGCAGCGACAATAATTTTAATCGCATGTTGGCCATGTCTCTTCTCTCATTGTCTCCTTTTCACTCTCATGCTCTCAATCTTTCCAACTCCCTCAGTGCAGAATGAAATAGTTTTCAAAATAAAGACTGTCTAGGCATTCACTGATCCATGTTTCAGTTCTTCATTCTTCAGTGTGGATTTAACCTGAATGATTCCTTTACGAACAGCTCTTCATGTGATGCTGGTTATTTCAGCAGCTGAACAGAGACGAATGGAGAGAGAAGGATCTCAGCATGTGAGAAAATCCTTTATCCCTTCCTTCCCTTGGAAAACCTTATGTTTCTCATTGACCTCCCCACCTCCTCTCTCCTTAGTACGTCTGCTTCAACTCCTCTTGTAGAAAAGTCTGCTTTCCTTCAGCTTCTATCATCTCTCCCCATTCCAGACAAACTTTCCTCTACCCCTCCCTATCTCCTCTCAGCATAGGGGCCATTTCAGCCCTTTTTGGATGAAAGACAGTTCCCCCCCCCCCCCCCCAACAGTGTCGTCGTCGTCGTCCTCCTCCTCAGCCACTCCCTTATACTCCCTCTCCTCTCAGCGTAGGGCACGTTTCTGTTCCTCCTGCAGGAAAGCCTGTTTCTCCATCAGTTTCCGGAACAGTCCGTGCCTGTTGCCCAGCAGCTCTGTGTGCCGGCCACACTCTGCTACACGCCGCTGGTCAAGTACGGCCACAGAGTTCGCATTTTGGATGGTGGAAAGGCGGTGGGCGATGATCACAACTGTCCTGCCTTTTGATGGGCAGGGGAGGGCAGGAAATAATCTCAATTAGGAATGAACAGTAGTAAAGCAATTTGTGCCAGGGGAAGTAGTGATTTACTTGCACTGGATATCTCTGCTTTATATATATATGAATTCTATGTGAGAGAGAAGGGAAGAGAGACAGACAGAGGACAGGCAGAGATAGGAGAGAGTGACAGAAACACAGAGAGAGAAAGACAGAGAGAGCTACCTTCCATCAGACGCTCCAAGGCCTCCTGGACCAGGAACTCATTCTCTGCATCCAGCGCACTGAGGAGAGAGAGAGTTGGTTAGGATTGTCTTCAACAGACCAACCTCAGTGTGTCTAACCAGCACAAAAACATCACATCATCAGTGTCCGGCAGACCAGTCAGACAAATTCTCAGCCATTGAGGATAAACTGGTTGAGTTTCCCCATTGATGCGCTACATTACACAAAACATTACTAATGGTTTGTCAGACAAGGCCACATTAGTTCTTCTGTTAATCGATTCAAATTCTTAATAACCAATCATTGTGCCAGTGTCTCTCACCTGGTAGCCTCGTCCAAAAGCAGGATCTTAGGGTTCTGAGGAGAGTGAACACACATGTTGTGATCATTAATATAGTCATTCAGAATTCAGCATAACAATGAAAAGCTGAGGCTAGACAGTACAGACCCTGGTTCCACTTATCACTTCAAAGCAATTTTTGTGGTTCAGTGGATCAGAATGATTAGAGACAGATGAGAGCACACTGTTTGTGCTCTCATTGTTTGTCCACTCTTGGCTTGAAAATGTTCATGAGCCTGATCACCTCCAAATAAGGACTGGAAGGTCGATAAGAAATTAAAGCAAAATCCATTTTTTATGGAATCTACAGTCTTGTCACTTAATGCATCCAGACTACTGGATGACAAAAATCACATGCAAATGATGAGTATAACCAGGGTCATGTTTTCTCCAGGTGTGGAACAACAGTGAAACTATCATGCTGCTGTATTTACCTTGAGCAGAGCTCTAGCAATGGCTATCCTCTGTTTCTGACCACCTAGGAGACAAAGACACAAGTTAACTTGCAGACAGTTGGAAAGCAGAGAGGAAGACAGAAGGGGAGACACAGAAGAGAAAGTTCTGGTGGGATTTGATCTTAGGCCAACAGGGGCCGACTACTTAACCACTGGACCATCTGAGGAAGCAATTTCGGTCTTTTTCACTGTAATATCTCACATGATGCCCCGCACAGAGAATACAATACAATATACTTTATTGTCCCCGTGGGGAAATTTGTCTTGGACTCAAATGCTATATACTATACTATGGAGGCATATAACTGCCTCCATAGTAGTAATAGTAAAAAACAACAACGTATAGCAAAGCAACACATACTGTAGCAAATCACAACCACAAATTACACATATTGCACATAACGCATATTGCACATATTACACAAACAGTGATAAGAACACCATGAAGCTATCGCACAACCCTGCAGCCTCAAGCAACATTATTTAAAATTTTAATTGAGGTAGGCACAAATGAGTTTTTAAAATGGTTGAGTTTACATTGGGGTACTCTATATCGTCTGCCAGAGGGTAAGAGCTCATACTCGGCATGGAGAATATGAGATGGGTCAGACAATATTCTCTGTGCTAGCCTGAGAACAGACTGCTCATATATTGACTGGAGGGACTGGTGTTCATTCCTCCCCATAACCTTCATGGCAGTCTGTACCAGACGAGCAAGCTTAGACTTCAACTGTACAGTGAGATTGCCGTACCATGCTGACATCCCATACCTGACTATGCTCTCTAATACATCCTGGTAGAATAAAAACATAATCCTCTGATCCACCCCATGCACCCTCAGTCTGCGTAAAAAGTATAATCTCTGCTGTAAACGAGAACACAAACTTTCAACATGGGCCTTCCAGCTAAATGTCCAAGACAGATTGTCCAAGTGAACACCAAGGTACTTGTAGGAGCAGACCTGATTGATTGGTTCATCATGTATGACCACTGGACTATGATCCCCCACTGACCTAGGGTCCAGAACCATCTCCTCAGTTTTTCTCACATTTAAAATGAGATGGTTGGCATCATACCACTACTGCACTACTGCACAAGGACTTGTGTCCTTGTGCAGTAGGCTGAGGATAGCAGTGTCATCTGAAAATTTAAAAATGTGGTTCCTAGGGTGGCTGTTCGTACACTCATTTGTGTATAATGTAAAAAGAACTGGTGAGCTGACACAACCTGTAGGGCACCTGTGCTGATTGATCTGGATTCTGAAAGGGTATTATTGACCCTGACATGCTGGATTCGATTGGTCAAAAAGGAAAAATACCACTTAATTATAAAAGGATTGACACTCATCTGTTTCAGTTTCGGGATCAGCAGATGGGGCTGAAGCGTATTGAAAGCAGAGCTAAAATCAACAAATAGCAGACGTGCGTAGGCCTTGGGGTCTTCCAAGTGCTTAATAGTCAAATGGGTGTTACTGTTAATGGCATCATCCGGGCCCTGCCCTTGCCTGTAGGCAAATTGGAATGGATCTAGTACAGAGCTGACCTCCGCCTTGAGTACAGACACCATGTATTTTTCAAAGCATTTCATCACAATCGAAGTCAGAGCCACAGGTCTATAATCATTATTTTCAGTGGACAAGGTTTCATTTGGAACTGGAATAATGTGCTTCATGCTATACACTATATGTTATACACTGTCCAAAACACATGGGTGAAAACATGCAACTGAGCCAGCCATGTTTAGTTAATGGAGAGCTGACTTTTGGAGATGCAAGGTTTTGGCAAACACTGGTGTGGAAGTTCTCATGGCATCATTTGATCGTGCCTCTCCCCCCTCACTGTCCCTCACCTGACAGCAGCACTCCTTTCTCCCCCACCACGGTGTCAAAGCCTTTTGGAAAAGCCTGTATGAAATCATAGGCGTTGGCCACTCTGGCTGCACTGTAGATGTTCTCTGTGGTCACAGCGTCTGGGTCCACTGCACCGTACGCTATGTTGTCTCTGATAGAGCAGGAAAACAACACCGGCTCCTGGTGAAGGATTGGGGGTGGGAGAGGGAGGACAAGAAAGAAAGAGATCATGTTGTAGCTATGTTTCTCTGCCTATTACAATATTAATTAATACTTGAGTGCTTTGTCTGGCCACCAAATTAAAAAGCAAATCCAAAGCACAAAACAGTCATATAAAAAAAAAAGAAAGTTATTTCCTTGCTATAGGTTGCTGAATGTGGTTCATTTTTGCTACTGTGAAAGGTTGTAAATACTGTAAAGTCTAAAAAACATAAATGCTCTTTTAATCATGAACATTAACAAGTTAACTAAGCATTTATTTTCTACCTGACTGACAGTTCCAATGTGACTCCTAAGCCAATAAGGATTTAGATCCCTCACATCCTGCCCGTCAATACTGATGACACCTGGAGGAGAGGAGAGGAGAGGAGAGGAGAGGTTATTCTCTGACCTAAACCACTGGACATGGTTTTGTTTGAGAGGTTGTCATCACTGAATTCTTTCAGAAGATTTTGGGAGTGTCTAGTGAGTGAACAGTAGTTGATCTAAATAGATAAAGGAGAACAGAGAACACGCTTCCTCTCACCAGCATCGGGGTCATAGAGCCTGAGCAGCAGCGAGACCAGAGTTGATTTTCCTGAACCGCTGGGTCCCACCACGGCCATGACAGAACCAGCCGGCACCAGCAGACTGAGGTTCTGGAAGATAGGAGCCTCCTTACGGGTCGGGTAGGAGAAGGAGACGTCGCAGAACTCCAGCTGGCCCTTCAACTGGTCTGGAGGAAGGACTAGGCCCTCTAAGGAGGAGCAGAGGGAGAGGGATTATATTACATCTTTCAAGCAAGCAGTGCATCTTTGCAAGCTGTTTTTCATACAGTTACAAATGGAATGGGAGGCATTTATGATGGTAAATATACATCTAGTTACACAGATGGCAGGTTGAGACTATGTGTGTGTATCTCAAAGTCGCCACCATCTGCTTTTCTGCTATTGCCAGTGATCCAAAGGAAAAAAACTGGTGCTGTCCCTCAAAATATTTACAAATCTGTCATAAAATGTTCAATAAGTTAATGTTGTCTGGCCACAGTTATAGTTCCAAGAAGTTAACAATATGTTTACAGGAGAGGATTGGGTGCACAAATGTCTAGTGAGGCAATGCTTCTTTGGAGTGGTAAGTGTGTTTGCGTGTCTGTGCTCTGACCATTTAGAGGGAACTCAGGCTTTCTGTCCAGTAGCTCCCACAGTCTGGCTCCTGCTCCAAAACCCTTCATCAGCTCAGAGTAGAATGAACTCAGACCTAGTGCATCAAACAGAGTGGACCGAACCATTAGCAATCAACAACTCAGACCCAAGCAAAACATATCAGGAAATTCATATGAAAAGAAAGTGTGTGTGTGTGTGTGTGTGTTACCTGCGATGCTGATGCCCACCCAGAAGGTGTACATGAGGAACGATGAGAGCTCTCCTACGGTCATGTGTTGGCTAGCCATCAGCAGGCCTCCTTTATACAGCACTGACAGGATCATGATGTTACCACTGAGACCAGTCTGAAACACACACACACACACACACAC
This sequence comes from Centroberyx affinis, assembly GCF_046629955.1. Lineage (NCBI taxonomy): Eukaryota > Metazoa > Chordata > Actinopteri > Beryciformes > Berycidae > Centroberyx > Centroberyx affinis. The sequence continues at coordinate 138,072 of NW_027280605.1, read as the reverse complement.
ACACTGTAACAGTCGCAAATACGCCTACTATGCTTTTGGAACATTGGTTGCAGTAACAGATTAAGTCACTGGGTGGCGCTCCTTGTTTTTACTGAGACTGAGTTACAGCAACAGGTTGAGTACTCCCAGTCCATCTCCCGACGAGTCGCTTGTCTCTTCCATAACGATTTGGTACGTGTTAATCTACATATTAATCTACATGTATGTTGAGAGATTATAGTGCCATAGAGACCAGGCATTGTATGGTTGACAAGTATAGGTGAATAAAGTGGTACATGTGTGAAATCCCAATACTGACGTCGTCTGGCTCTGTCATGCATGGTCTGGTGACCATGGAGACAACAAAATATAAATATTATTTACCCAGGCAGGGGGAGCAGTGGTAGGCAGGATTACACACATTCACACACTGACATCTGGCAGCTGCCGAGCACTACCACCATATTGTTCTGTTGCCACTGAGTACCACTGGACCAGTCAGTGGTTCAACAGCACTTTGACAGTACACTGATTAGTGAAGAGAGAATGCATCCACTTCCCAAATTACTTTCTGGTCATAAGCTCTGTTCTCATAACTAACAACAAGGGCAAAAATGTTTACATTTGGTTCAATGATGATCTAATAAAGTATGGTTTAGATGGGAATCTTCGATTCCAGCTTAGCCCTGCCTCTCTGTGTATGTATGCATGCATGGACAGACATTAAATAAAACAAGATCGTACACAAAACAATTTCCTGTCAACTGACCTGCCTGAAAAATATATAGCATTCATTTTGATATTTTAACCTATAATTTTAATTTTCCTGCTGCATATATTTCATATTGTTGGTATATTTTTGTATCATACATCTTTGCCTCAGTATGTTCTGATGTTACTTTGCACTCCCTAATACATGCTGTAATTCATATATTTTACTTGTGATTCATGTATAGTATTTCTAGTTAATGTGATCTAGTATTGTAATTGTCAGTTCGGTCATGTTTAAATGGCCCCCCATTTGCTCGATAACAGTATCATTTACTGTATTTTCTCAACTGTATCCTAATACTTTGAGGTAATGCAACAACCCAATTCCCCCACAGGATTGCTAAAGGTTTACCTAATCCTAAAATTCATACCAATATCCAAATGTTAACAAATATGGGATAATTAGTGGATAAACTTGTTTAAGAGCTGGTTAGCTCGCCAAATTGTGTCATTAGCCTGCTTCTGCACTTAGTACTGTTCCAACCTATGAATGTGCATAACAAGTGGGTTTAAGTATTCTTTACTGTTGTATGGTAATACTACTTTGTGTGGTGATACTTGGTCAAGTATGGACACGTTAGGTAAAACTGTGGTGTTGTGACAGCCTTTAAACAATGTGAGAAAAGCAGAAGCCTGTGTGTAATAGCTAATGTGTCAACTGTGGATTTGCAATCAGTGACGGGACAGAAACTCTCTGTTACAACCTGGCCACAAACTTCAAAATGGATGGTCACGCTCACACACACAAGCACACACACTTACCACTCCAAAGAAGCCAGCTCTTAGCACAGCCTCCTTCCTGGCCAGGCTGAGGACTTGGTCCGTCTTCTGTGTGTATGTGCTGACTTCTGACAGTTCTTTACCAAAAGCCCTGACTGTACGCATGTTGCCGATACGCTCCTCTGCCAACTGGGACAATAACACACACCAAAACAATTTAATTAGTCCTTTATCTTAAAAAATTGAATGGTAAATTAGAATATTAGCTTAGCAAACTTCTAAGGTACTAGATATGGCTGATGCAGCATTTTAAGATCAGGGAGGAAAATGTTAAGCCAACTCCTTGGAAAACAACTTTCAAATGTGTAACTGACAAGGGCTTTACTTACGACTAATATGGATCTTTTTTTTTTTTTTTTTTTTTAATATAGAGCATAACTAAAACCCTCTAAAGACACAAACTTATATATAAATCTGGTTTTCCGACCCAACTACTTTGCAATCATATTTTCGTCACAGCTTCCTTGTTTTTAATTACCACATCCTCAAATATAGTCTAATCAATTCCTGCTGTTGAACAGCTGGCTAGTATTGCCACCAGTGTAATGATCATGTCCTCTCTGTTCAAACCTCCTAACTCCCACCCACATATCTTTTATATTAACCCCACACTTCATGAACAGAGATCCCATTTCCCTCGCAGCTGGGTCTTTAACCTGTGTCTATATGTGTACTGTACCTGTGTGGCTTGTGCTAGTGCGTCCTGTGTGCGTTTGGAGATGGAGCGTAGGTATCTGCCGTAGACTACAGCAAGGCCAGCCATAGGAGGCACAATCAGCAACACAAAGCCTGCTAGACTGGGAGAGACATAGAACTAGAGGAAGAGAGAGGAAGAAAGAACAGAGTTGATGGAAAAGAAGGAGAGATGGGTAGACAGGAAGAGAGAGAGATGCAAGGAAAGTAGAGAAAGGGAGGGGAGTTAGGGGGGAGAGGAGAAAGACAAGAGTCTATATGAAGAATAAAGGTTTACATCAAATGACTGCTAATTATCTGGTTTGCTGTTACCTGACAAAAATGTGTCACTTTGTGCAGTAATTATTTCGATCTCATTCATTTCCTTTACCATTCATTGTGCCAGGAAATAATTTTACTTCCTTGTAAGGAAAACAAATTGCTTGTTGTGAGTTCATGTTGTGTTTTATGTCTTGCTGCACCCAGATTTCCCATTTGTAGTTTTACAGACTATATTGTGCCTCCAGCACCTAGCAGAGTTTGGCTGGGGGAGTGGTCATGCTACACAATCTACCCATTTCCTTGTAGTAAGAGGAAGTCTTTTAAACAAACCTGTTTCTCCAACAAGCCCATAGTCTAGGAATAGTAATGTGCCGGGAAATTCTGTGGTTTACTTGGCAACAGCACAGAATGGGATGATGACGTGGACAACAGAATAGCAACAAAAAACGTCAACAAAATTCACAACTACTTCCTTATACTCAACCAACAAAACACACACACACACACAAAGAAGTCTTTCATTTGTTTGCAAAAGCCATAGTTATCAGAGAAAGCTGACCAAATAGCATCATTTTCAAGAAGTGATAGTTACAAAGTGGCTAATAGGACATAGAGGATGCCTTAGTTTGTATTAATTGTATTGTATTTCAAAGGATTTGACTGACAGCAGCAGTATAATATTGTAACATTCTCTCCAAGTCATAAAATGTACCGTTTCGTGTGTCTATTGAGCTCTCACCCAAACCTATCCTGACCAATCACAGCTGACCAATTTGAAGGATGCTCTCACCATCATGCTGACACCAGCAGCTGCCTGGGCCACAGCTCTCAGGCCGTCTGACAGGTTGTCTGTGATTGAGCGGCCGACCAAGGCCGTGTCAGCAGAGAGGCGGTTGATGAGCTCACCGGTCCGAGTCTGGTCAAAAAATGCCACTTCCTGTCTGAGGATGGAGGAGAAGAGGGAGGTGCGAAGATTCCGAACAATCTGCTGGCCTGGAGGGAAGAAGAAGAGAGAAGTTAGAGAGAGGAAGATGGAGAAGAGCGAGGCTGAAAGGTTCCTAGTTTGGGACTTTCCTGGGGAGAGAAAACAGACAAAGAAATGGAAGAGAGGTGCATGCTGGTTCCTCACAGTCTGCTGGCCTGTTTAGAGACACAAGTGAATTTGTGTTCAGCATCTCTCTCCGGTCTCACCTGAGGTCTGCATGAGGTAAACCCTGGCGGCGTTGGCTGCCCCGCCACAGAGGAACACTCCCGTCAGCATAATACACAGCGACGTCAGGGAGGCCACCATGGTCTCCGTGTCGGTTCCGGTGGTGTAGATGGTGTCAATCACCTGGCCCAGGAAGAACGGAGCCGACATGGTCACCGCACTGGAGACAGTTAGGAAGCCTACCGCGGCTGGGGTCGATATAGGGAGAGACAGAAGCACAGAATAAGATCATCAAAGTGAAGACCCACTGTAAAAGCACACAAGGGCTGCAATTTATAAAAAGAAGCAATTTTAGTTAAAATGGGGAAAAGGTGTTGCACCAAAAATTTAGTTCCATGCTGCAGAAAATTTTCCCTTTTCAAATATAAAGCATTAAGAGTGTATTAACAGAGCTCTCCATAAGGACAGCAAAAAGGCCAGGTAATTGAGGTATTTTGAATAACTGTTAGCGGCAGTAAAGGATAAACCAGCTGCAGTGTCAACAAATGGTCCGGTACAGTAAGGTGGCCTGATGTGCCAACAGGTGTACATCTACAGGTAGACAGTCAGAAGGACAGGTAGTCAGCTAGTCAGCAGTGAGGCTGTGAGACAGGTAGACAGACAGGTGGGTACACACTGGGGTGCTGTAGTGGAGGAATAGGGGTACTGACTACCTAGGGCCCCAGGCTGAGGGAGGGCCCCTAAAGGTGTGGACTAAAATGCTTTTTATGGCCCTCAAGTGTATATTTCTAACAATTTTACACTGCTCTGGTCTGGTTTAGAAACAGTGTTTGGATGAAATATACAAAACCGCAAACAAATAAAACCTTCTCAAAAATATGATGCAGCAACTGTGTAGTTGTATTATCTGACAAAAACCCCCATTAGATTTTGAACAGGCGACTACAGGTGAAAGTATGGTTGTGTCAGCTCTTTAACAATATCAGGGTAGTACAATTGAGCATGTGACCAATAACTGACCAATAAATGAACCTGTGGAGGTGAGTTTGGGTTGTGGATGGGTAGACACAGATTTTTGTCATAGATTGATGGAATAATGGTGGTGTGGGGATGAGCGGAAAGTGGACGGGGTCCCAGAAGAGAGGAAAGGGGGGACCCAGAGTCACCTTTCGTGTATAGGACCCATAATTCCTAGCTACGAGCCTGGGTACACAGACACAGACACACACACACACACACACACACACACACAGCTTACCTGCCAGCCCCCATCTCTCAGGGTGCGCAAGCTGCAGAATCCGTTTAACGTCTTCAAAGGGAAGGGTGGTCGGCGTCTGGTCTCTCTCCGTCTCCGTCTGTGTCTTTATTGATGTTGTCGGTGTAGGTGTGGAGTCGGTCGAAGAGCTGGAAAAGGCAACAGGTGTGTGTGTGACAGTCCGTGACCGTCTCGCCGAGAGGTGTGTGTGTAAACAGCCTGGAGAAAGCCCTCCAAATGAGCTACGGGGCAGGACCGATACGAAGGCCCGGTGTGAGGAGAGAGGAGACGGCGGCGGGAAAGTAGGGGTCGGCGGGGCTGAAAATTTGCCCCCGACCGCTTCTCTCTTCTTCCGCGGGGCAGCCGTGTGTGTCTGGCGGGTTTCTAGCCATAACAGTCTGTGAACACAGGAGTGTGTGAGCTTGAGTTTCGAGAAATGCACCCCACCTGTGCAGCCTGTCATGCGGGTTAACAGCCGCATCGTCCGTTACTACTGAGCAGTCAAGCGAGTAAAGACACTATATTTGTCAAATCCCATTAAAGTAAACCGATACTTAACGAAACATCTCCTCTGTGCCCAGTCAGATTCGGTGAATGTCAAAAGCATGGATGAGCAAGTCCACTTGGAGAAAACATTTTTTGTCAATACTCCAGGCCAGTCGTGTCAACACACAGTATCCAAAGCCGAGCGGTACAGCTGGTTGCCGCTACATTGTCGGGTTTTGACCGTTATTGTCCATTTTATCTGCGCCTGACAGCCGCCTTCACCCAGCATATCTGTCTTATCGCCAGGCACTAGTTAGCTACCAACACCCTGCCTGTCACAATCATCTGTCGCTCAATCGATAGTTAGTTGTCAAGCGTGGAAACACACACTCACAGGCTACCGAAGACCAGCTCACGCTAAAAACACTCACAGGGATGTATCAAACTCCCCGGGCGAGAGGGAAATAGCTCGGGAACAGAAAAGGTGACCCTGGTTTGGTTTGGATGTATGAACGATTCCTCGGGTGAATTCAATGGCTGATGATATAAGCAAACTTTCCCAGGCATGACTAACAGAACCCTGATCATCGATTACCAGCAATGGTTTCAGGAAAATGTCCAAGGTTTCATCACAACTTCCCTAATTAAAAGTGTAAATTATATATAAAGATTGAGGATTAAATTTTATAGCCAGTTTATGCAAATAATTGTGTATACATTGCCTCACACTATTCAAAAAGGTAAAATCCATGTAAAAACATTCTACTAAAGATGCAGTGCTTTATTTAGGATATGGTTTTGTCAACACTCAACAGGTCTTCACTGAATATAATATCAGGCCTTATTGCATTTGGGTTTGTGATGCAAAATAAGAATGAAAGAATGAAAAGTGGATAGTAGAAAGGACCGATTTGTAAGATCGATGCTCGATTGCTTTTGCCTGGCTTGGAGGGTAAAAGGTGAAAGTTGAAAGTTCGTCTGGATCTGACAACAGAAGACACGTGCAGATTGAAAAGTAGTAAGTTAATATTTGCTAGATTTACGCCGCTTGAGTGTAATTATTGTTAAACAAATAAAAGGCGTTTCAGCTCAGAGCTGAATGTTTGTTTGCTTGTTAGGCTTGTTAGACGTGAAGCAGCCTTCAGCATTAGCTCATGTTAACGTTAGCAATAGGCTATCTAGTTGACGTTAGCTGTACAGCATGACAAGTTCCTGCAAAACTATTCTCACAGTAATTCTGGATAATGTCAGAAGGACTCGGGCAGTCTAATTTGTACACAGATGCTTGAAAACCCTCTTTGGATTGCGCTCTTCTTTGCCTAATACTTACACATCTGACTAAGTATGTAATGTTAAATTGTGGTGGATCTTCTAAGAGCTTAATCTTTATAGGAAGTTCATTAATGATTATGAATATAAACAACGTAAGATATTTACTTATTGTTATGTGTTCTCCTCTAGAGTTTCACCCTCTAGTATCACTGTTAAATTAATGTAATACCGATCACCACTCCAATCCTAATCCGAAGAATATTTGGGTGGCCTGTATGGGATTAATCTCTTTCTTTCTCTCTCTCTCTCTCTCTCTCTCTCTCTCTCTCTCTCTCTCTCTCTCATGCTCACTCACTCACTCCCTTCCTCCTTCCCTTCTCTCCAGTCTAATCTACCACCAGCAGCGATGGCTGCCATCTACTCAGGTATCCATCTGAAGCTGAAGAGTCCTCAGACTCCATGGGAGGACAAGCTGAAGCTGGCACGCTTCGCCTGGATCTCCTCCCAGTGCCTGCTGCCCAACAAGGAACAGGTAACACCAGCTTGTCCAGCTGTGTGAAAAATGATGTTTGTGTCTTCATATGTGATAATGATGATGATAATGATGCTTTTTGTCTCTTGGATGAGGGTGTATGGGTGTGCTGATGCTGACAGTCGTGTCTCTGATGTTGGGAGTGTATAAACTTCTCTCTGTATGCTTTTGTCCTGTGGATTTATTATTCTGTATTCTGTGTGAGAAGTGGCTATCCTAGTTTTGCCTTTCAGGGTGATTCAAGTTTATTTTATAACCTCAATCAAAAATGACTGTTATCCTTTAATCATATTTCAGAGTAATCTTAATAAGTGATCAGATAAGTTTTCAACAATATGTGTAATCTGATTCAGTAACTGTAACAAAGTATTATCATACAATTTCGTAATACGATTATTGCAATCCCATTATTGGTAATCCGTTAAAATCCAGATTACTCTCCATGCTTACATTTATCTAAATATAGACTGTAGATATCATTCATGTCTTACAGATACCTTGTCTTTCCAAAAAGTAAACTTTGCAGGAATTTCGAAAAGTGTGTTGGTTTTTCCATTTGACACCTATGTATTTCTGACATTTTACATTGCGTTATCAAAGAGTTGGTTTAGTCCCAAAGTCATGAAACATTGTCTCTATTGTTCTCTTTGTGGAGGATTATGTTAGCCGTTAAAAACAATGGGAGAATGGGTGTTTTTTGTTTGTTTTTTTCCCACATAGGGTGATCACACAGAGAGTATCTGTTTTAAGTGATCTGTGGACAGAAGGCTAGCAGAAAAGCAGCATATGCATCTCTAACATCTGTCTATTTGTGTATCTTTCTGTAGGTGCTGTTGGACTGGTCCGCTCACGCTCTGACAGGATGGTACAGTCAGAAGGTGGAGTTCTCTCAGAAGGTTCTAGAAGGCCTGTGGTGTTACCTTGACGATCTGCTGCACAGCCGGAAGCTCCACTCCCTCCTCAGCCAGGGCAAGACCGTCAGCCTCAGGCTCAATATGGCACAGGTACAGTGACCACAACAATGTGATGAAAACACCAGCACAAGCCTAGGATTTTTTTCTTCCTTGAAATATGTTTATCCTTTGACCAGAGCAAGTTTGTGATCATCAGTCTGCAACTGGCTATGACATTGGTGTAATGCCCACAACAATATAATAAAACATCACATTAGCACACAGTATCATCAAAGCTACTCCCCACTGAAATAATTGTAGTGAATTGGGGCAAGATGACATTTGGAAAACCAACTGTTTTTGATTTAATTAAAACTCTTGTGAACAGTATCATATCAGTAGATATTGGTCTTGTCGTATGGATGTGTTGCTGACATCTTGTCTTCTCTGTGTGTCTCTAGCTGCTACTCGACCGTCTCCAGGAGTGTGTGTGTGTTGGTGCTGGGCGATCGGTGTCTGTGACCACCCTACTGAGTGTGTGTCAGGGAATCCTTTCTTCCCCTGCTCTCTCATCTATCTTCACCACCAAGTACGAGCTCATGGTCAATCTGTTGGCCAAGCTCTGCTCTCTGGCCTGCCGTGAGCTACAGCAGCCATTGCTCACGGGACCACTTCCTGCCCACATGCAACCTGAACTAATGACGGAGTCTGTTGCATCTCACGATGAGCCAATGACAGAGTCTCTACAAACTAGTGATTCCAGTCATGCCCAATCTGAGCCAAGCACCAGTCCCCCAGATCAGCCAATGACAGACACCAGTAAATCCCAATCCCAGCCAAAGGAAAACCTCCGTTCAGGCCATTTGTTTGAGGTGCTGCTTCAGGCATTGTCGTGTTACTTGTCAGTTCAACGGCAACAAGCCAATCCCAACAGAGTCTTTACTGTGGTAACCAACCAGCTGATACAGCCCATAATACTACTCAGACACCTGCTGACCTCTGGGGAACACACACTTTCTCACACACCCCTGCATCTCCGTCAGCAGCTGAGCAGAGACGTCCGCATTAAGATAGACTCCATCCTCCAGTTAGCTCTCTTCCCCCGCGAGCACCTGACCTCCTACAAGGAGGAACTGCTCCCGTCTAAGGAGGATTGTGGGAAACGTGGTCCTGGAGGCGCGAAGGGTTTGTTGAGGCCAGTCAGTACCATACTTAGTAAACTGAGTGCTGAGGGCTACTGTGAGCCCTCCCTGCACTACGCTGTGAAGTCAAACACCTTGACTCAGCTGTTTAAGTTCTTTTTGGAAAACTATGGAAAAAGTGGAGGAGGAGGAGGTGAGGAAGAGCAGAGGATGCTGTGTTTCTATTTTCTCACCAGACTGGTCCCTGCGTTGGACATTAGCCTGGATGGACCCTCTCTCTCATTGGACCAACCAGCCACTCCATCTTCTGGGCAGAACTCCTCCCCAGCCTCCCTCTGTTCCCCAGAGAGCTGGAGCCTGGCCCTGCTGGCGGTGGAGGCCCTGCTAAGCCAGGCTCTGTCAGCTGATATCTATAACGTAGCAGCAGATCGGATCAGACATGGAGAGGTCCAACTCAACTTTTACAGAGCGCTGAGCCAAATGCTCTTCAACCAGGCCCAGCCGAGGTAACATATACACTCGCCTCCTTTACTGTTCTGTTCTTTTGTTTTCTAGGAAATTCATGGGATAAGGATAAGAACAAATGACTCCTCTTGATGTAATTTTGTTTTTTACAGAATAAAGCTATATAATCACATTTTAATTTCAAGCTAATTTTTTTTTACTTTTCTTAGTGTAAAAATGCCCTTGGTTGTATAGTGAAATAAAGTTTCCTGTCCTGTCCTCCAGCATCCCAGTGTGGTACCGCTGTTTAAAGGTCCTGTTGGGTCTCAACCATCTGATTCTTGAACCAGACCTGGACCAGCTGTTATGTTCAGCCTGGGTTGACGCTGAGTGCATGGAAACACGGGTCCAAAGAGCCAGACAGGTCTGGATTCAATCAATCAGTCCAAACTTACAATGCATATTTTGTACAGCAAATGCAATAAATAAAACAATGATAAATATGGGCCTCAGAATTAAAATACTTATTTATGTCAAGGGCCAAAAAAAGAAATATTTAAGAGTTTGGTATTGACTAAAAACAAATCTATTTTTCCCCAACAGCTAATGGTGTGTAGTCTGCTCCAGACCTACACTAAGCTCCGTCAGCTGCCTCGCTTCTTCTCTGAGCTCCTGTCCATCGTCTGTCGGCCTTCCCTGGATGACCTCCGACCTCCTCTGCTGTCTGAGGGGGTCTCCGCCTCCCTGAGGACCTGTCTTCTGGACACACCTCCCTCCCAGGGCCTAGAAATCTGCTCCTTGGTGTTGGGGAGCATCAGGAAGTACATACTGCCTGACCTGGTGAAGGAGGAAAGGGAGGACGAGAAGATGGAGATGGATGAGGGAGGAGGTGATAAAGAAGAGAATAGAGAGGGAAAGTTGGACCAAGAGAGAGGAGACGCATCTCTGAAGCTCTTTTCCCTCAGCCAGCTCCTTCATGCTGTGTTGTTTAGTCTGAAGACTCTAGACAACGCCTCTCCTCTCCCCTTAGTCAGACAGACTCACAGCCTGATGGAGGAGATGCGGCTGGTAGTCAAGGATTTACTGCAGCTGGTGTCATCAGAAAAGAAGGCTTCAAATGTAGGCGCAGAAACAGATATAGGTTTAGTCAAAAAGAACTCAAGGAAAAGCAAAAAGAAGATAGATGACAAAGAGTCAAAGGAGGCCTCAGACTCTGAGCCGGGGGTCCTGTGGAAGCAAAAGACCCAGGAAGCAACTCTACTGCTCAGGTACACCTGGGTGGAAGTGGACACGCTCTTTCATATCCACTGTGGCAAATACAAATCTCTAGAATCAGCCCAAACCCCTGCTCCAAGTGAGATTCAAGACCAAGCCCATGTCAGTGCTCCAGTCCTATCCCACATAGAGACTCTTCTCTCTGGTGAGATTTGTCCAGCCAGTCCCTCTCTCAGCCCTATGAGCAGTTTGCTGCTCAAACTCCTCACCTTGCAGCAGATGAAGAAAGCTCTGTTAGACACGCCACTGCTTGCCCAGCCCAGCACTGCAGCACTGCTGTGCAGGGCAGCCCAGTTTATTTTAGCTAGAGAGGAGCTTGAGGTCAGTCTGGAGGGAGAACAGGTATGGGATGGGCAGATAGGAAGTGTGAATGCCAGCTCCTACCTTGTAGCACACTGGTATCTTGTCACATCCAATTTGCCTTTGATTGTTCCCTACCTGACCGGGGAAGATGTGGGCTGCATAGCGGATGTTCTTGTCAGTTCACTGTTCAGCAGACAGACTGGCGGAAGCAAAGACCGGCTGCCTGGCTGCTTGTCTGTCTCTCTCATATCCTCACAGCTCCTCCAAAGCCCCATTCTTGTCGAGTTGCCTCCACTGTACTCTGCCACGGTTCGGTCCCTCACACAACGATTTATTGGAGTTCTCGTGGCAACGGATGCACCCCAGGTTTGTCCAGTGCTCCTTAAGTTTCGGGAAGTGGTTCAGCCAGAGAAAGGAACTGCAGTTAACCAATCAGAGAGAGATGCCAATCCGATAGTGGAGGAGATACTGAGAGCCTCTAAGACCGGTGAGGTTTCTGTATTGCTGACAGACTCACAGACAAAGGAACTGTTGAAATTACTCCAAATCGCTACAAACCTAAACCCAGATGGGATGAGCTCTGAGGATCTCTCCTGCCTCTTCCTCCTCCTCTTCTTCATGCTCACCTCGACCTCCATTCAGCCAGACAGGGCGGCTAGCGGCCCTCCTAACCCAGGTGATGACGCTCTGTTCCTGGGGAAGCTGCTCAGACTTCTGGCCTGTCTCCTGGAGGGTAGGAACTTCCAAAGTGTTTTGAAGCTGATCCATGGCAGCAGTCTGCTACAGGCGGCTGTGTCTTCCCTCCTCTTGCACAGCAACAGTGGGAGATTTCTCTCCACAAGCAGCCCTGATTGGTTGGATTTAGTCAAAACAGCGCAGGGCTTCATCAAATCCCTGGTCCAGTTGATTATAATCAGAAACAGCAGTGTTCGGCTCAACCTGGAGCAATTTGCCTCCTATCTTACCAGTAATGAAATATCAAGCAGGCAAATGATGGCCATTACATCTCAAACTGCCCCCGATCTAGCTGGCAAACCAGAGCCAGGAGCGGCCGTTTTGTCTGTTCATCTTCTGCTGGCATCACTGACCTCTTTCTCCCAGGCGATGACCTCTAACCTGGGAAGGAGTAAACCGATGGATCAAACTTTGACCCAGATGGTTGCCAGAGCCACCACAGCACTGGGACCAGCCATCGAGACCATGCTGAAGCCCCAGACTGTCAGTCAGCCAGTCAGCCAGCCAGCCAGTGTCCTCGGTCAAGCCTTCTTAGTAGAAGTTGTCACCGTCATGCTTCAGTGTGAGCTGTCCTCCCTGTCAGCGGAGGGAGAGAACAAGCAGAGTGGCACCCAGCCCACCCTGAATCACATGACCCTCTACCAAGGCTTCTGCCAGCAGATCCTCAAAGAGATGAGCTCCGCCCCCAGACCCATGGACTTCTTGGTCTCCTCTCTCCACTTCCTGTCCGCATTCTACCGGGCGGTCGTGAGGACAGGAGGAGAGATGGAGATGGAGAAGGAAGAAGGAGAAGAGAAGAAGAGAGGAAAGGAGTTGGATGAGCTGTACATTCAGATACTGCAGAATGTGAACAGACTGCTGGCAGGTAGATGGACACATGCACACATGCTAGGAGCCAACAGATGTATCATGCACCTATACTATCAGCCACTGTTGTCTTTTTAGATCCCATCTGCATATTGTACACATGAAATTAGCACGAGTTGATACTTGATTTTATTTACTTTTGGTTGATTCCACATTTATGCCAGCCCTTTCAAAAAATGAACTATTTTATAGACTTTATTTGTGCAGCTATGCTGATTTTATGTTAATTACCAATCAAATTCAGTTGTCAGCCATCTTTATCACTTTGTCACAGTTGGAAGCCACATTTGTGAGAGTCCTTTCAAGGAGCCATGGTATTTCACATAAATATAAAGTCTTTACTGAAAGACATATCAGATCACTAACTGTCCTCATTGTCAGACCCAAAAATCCTACATCACTCAGGCCGTAATACACACACACACATACTGTATCTGACAGACTGCCTTGACAAGACCAGTTTTATAGTTGAATTAAATTATAATTAAATTATTGATTTCCATTTTTCCTTCAGCTCCTTGGCTGTCACTGAATGATGTTGGTGAGCTGGAGCCAGCTGTGGAGGAGCTCCTACGCCACCTGGTGGAGAGGAGCACCACAGGACAGTTCAACCTGCTGCTACTGCTGATCAGAGAAGGACTGGACACTGGCAAACTGAGGGCTGGAAACTACAGGGTAAGGCCGGTATCATGTTTAATTCCTAGTGCATTTTTGTTGCTGCAAACTATGTGCAGAGTACTATACAAGGATCCCATGGCTCAAAATTAGTGAGATGAAACTGAAAAATTAGGCATTACAACAAAATCTTGATTGACTGATTAAATGTTTTCCCTAGCTACTTACAAATGGCTCATAAAAATTGAAAAAAACAGGAAAAAACGTTTATGCATGCATAATCCACATGTAAGTAGAATACATCTAGTGCAGGGCATCCACAGTGGAATGATGCAGCAGTAATGGATTCTCTCATTTGAACTTGCATCCGAGAGTAATGCATTCAACACATTAAGTGAGATCCCATCCCAGCCTGAGATTTTATCACCTCAGATGATTATGGACTAAAATTATCATTTAAATCTTACTTTCTTAAACTATGGAAATTGTGTGTGTGTTAAGTGTGTGTGTGTGTGTGTGTGTTAAGTGTGTGTTAAGATCCCCCCTGTGTACTGTGTTGAGTACCCTGCAGGCTGCAGTTGTGGATCATAAACTATGCAGTACATCTGGAAATCTATATATGAAAAGCTCTTATGGGAGGGAGATTTGCATCCCGGTTGCACTACAGTCCATTTGTATTTTCCCAATGAATCATATTTGTGTTTTGCCAAATGACGGCTTTCTCACTGTGTCTCCCATTTTTCTCGCTCTGTGCCCCCTTGCTGTTTTCCAGGAGGTGCTATCTGCAGTAATCATCATCAAGCTGCTGTCCTGTTGTCATTTACCTGAACCCTGCTGTAAAGCACTGTGGCTCATTGCACCACAAGTCATATCTGCTATGGTGGTGAGAAAACACACACTCACACACAGTGATACACAGCGATACACAGCAGTCACGCGAGCAAGCATGTGTTGAAGCAAAAATGCACAAACACACAGAAGCTCGTACACGTGCACACACACACACACAAACACACACACACACACACACATAAAGGCACAAGTGCATGTTAACATGCATACATTTTTGAGGATTCTGTTTTTAGGAATATATATGCAAAATCGTCCATGTTGATCACAATCCAATCATTTTGGAATCAAATGGAAGCAACAGCACTAAGCAAGTCGTATTAGACCTCATACATGCTGACAGTTTGAAGTGGTTTTGAAAATTTCCAAATCCAAACTGCCAGGAGTGGTGACTATATTTCAGTGTTTGTCTCTTAGTCACTGAGGACCTGGTTTTGGAAAGGGCTAGAAAAACCACTGCCTGTTTTTTTGTGGGCTTTGGGTTGGTTCTCCTCTCACATCATGTAGCCTTTCACTACATGAAAACAACTGTAAACTCAATAGTTGGAGTATGAATACATTTGGAGGGTGAGTTTATTTAGCTATAGTATCATGCCATATCTGCAATATTTTAAGAAATGTTTAGGAAAGTTTCGACTCAGTAAGATGTGAGGAAGGGTTTGTATTTGATCCCAGCTTTCATCTCCTCTGTTGCCTGCCTACTTGACAGCATTGCACTGTGAAGTTCTAGATGATGAGCATGCCTTCATCTTCTCTCCATGCTTTGTGAAAGTCTACAGCAGTTTCTCTGTCACCAGTGAATTGTCGCAGAGTCTAAATGGCTGTTTCACCAAAAACAGCCTTCCCACCAGTTAACATGTCTGGGGGAACCGTTGGTTTAAAGTCACAGGAAAAAGAGGGAGGATTGCTCAATGTTTCTGCAACAAACCCCTCCAAAGCCACCAGTGTGTCTGAGGCCTTACTCAGAGGAAAAGAATGATCTAGCCAAAGAATTGAAGTGGGCAGAAATCTCCTTCAGTACAACAGAGATGGCTGTCATTAATTTTGTATGTTCTTGTCATCGAAATCCACATTTTTGTTTTTCATATTTAGGAGGAAAATCAGAAGGCTTGAATGTTCAGTATAACTTCCACTGACCTGTTTAGCCGAACAATACCATGACACTGTACCATGCCGAGAAGCTTTTATGCTCTCATGCCCTACACAGCGTTATGAAAATATCTGTGGCAGCCAAATGACCATCACAGACTGTTGATTTCAATTGGAGTGCCCATTCATTGTAATTCTATGAGTCAAGCCCCCATAGTCAATGTGTTTTCCATCAGGCCTGCTGGCCCTCAGGGTGGAGCAGGAAGGCACAACACAGCAGTCTGCGTAACCATGCTGCACACACACACAGACACACACACACTGACACACACACACGGGCACACACACGCACAGACCATGCTTTACCATGCTAAACACGCTGTTGTTTCCTCTGCTACCCACACTCTCATACTCAATGCTTGCTAGGTGTATCTGTCTGTCATCTCTTTGATATGTCTTTCTCGCCCTCTCTCTCTCTCTCTCTCTCTCTCTCTCTCTCTCTCTCTCTCTCTCTCTCTCTCTCTCTCTCTCTCCCCGCAGGGTGTTCAAGGGTCCTTAAAAAGCCTAACTTTAAAGCCTAAAAAGAGTAATTAAAATGTCTTAAATACAGTTATTAGCTAATTGTTTAATAGTTATTATTTTTTCGCCATGCAATTTTAGGTTTATTTGCGCTGCATGTCCACTGATTAATACAGTACAGGATTAGTGGTACAATATGCAAAATATCTGCTCATATCTGCTTAAAGACAATTGGACTTCATGGTCCGTTATAATTTCCTGTTGCCATTTCTCTTACACTTCCTATTTATAGTTTCAGAACTTTCATTAGTTATGTTCAAATGGAAATGGGCTGGTTTTGCCAGCTTAATTTCTTCATTTTTGTTTTTAAATTGGTTTTAAATTGCATTCCAGGTAGCATTTAAAAAAAAAAAAAAAAAAGTCTTAAATTTGGCTTTCTGTAACCTACAGATACCCTGCTATTCCTAGTCCAGTGTCCAGTCAGACAATCTCTCTGATTTCAACTCATGCTACCGTGACATGTCTGACATTTATGTGTGTGTGTGTTTTTATGTGTGTGTGTATCTCACTGTCTTTCTGTGTGTGTATCTCTGTGTGTTGTAGTTCTTAGTAAGATCCTCCAGCCAGGATGTCTCTCTGACCCTGCCCTTTACCGTTCCTACGGTAACATCTGTGACATCAGTGCTGCGCCAGGGAGAGGGGCGGATCTCCAACCCTCATCATGTGACCCTGGTGCTTGGAGCGCTCCAGTCGGTGCCCCTTGACCACCTGACCCCACCCGTCTACCAATCGGCGTTCCTGGCTGTTCACGAGGCGCTGTTCGCTGTCATCCAGTGTCATCCACAGGTATGAGTGGATGGATGGATGGATGAGTGAGTGGGTGAGTGAGCAAATGAGTAGATAAGTGGAGAGAAGAAGTAATTCTAGCCAGTGTATGTCACTCCAAGTTTTGTAGGCGCAGTAGAGAGATTAATTCGATTTAAACTTCAATGATCGCTGTGGTGAAATTGGGCCATTGCAGCAGCAAGTAGTAATAGGATACACCAAAGAAAAAAAGGATATAAATAAAAACAGAGCAATAAAATAGGAAAACTGACAATTCTAGCACTCAGACACACCACGCAGAAAGACAATGTGCAATGTGTGAAAGACAATGTGCAAAAAAGTATGGCTCCCAGCATTCACAGTAGGTGCAATATAGCAGCAGTAGTGTAAGCAGCAGTAGAACTTGTTGAGACAGAAAGACAATGGGATATATGTGCATTATGAAAAAAGTGAGGAATTATAAAAAAAAATACAATATATACCAATGAGAGGGGTATGAGAGAGACTATGTGAAAAAATGATAGTATAGAAACAAAAATGTGCTTGTATCCACATTAACGGGTGTATAAGGGGCCACACATATGTACCAAAGTGTCCAGGCATGTAGGCATGTGTTGAGAAACCTAGGGATGCATTGATTTGTTTTTTTGAGGCCAATACCTATATCTGGTATTTTCATGCATTTTTGAAAGAATCTTTGTACAAATGCAGGTGCAAAACATCTTAAGATTTTCACACATGCCTATTTTAACATAATTAAGTGTTAAATTCTGTCGCTAATTTGACAGTTGTATTGGGTGACAGAAAAAAAGGTCACAAAAATGTCAATTCCACAACCCGCCAAATATTGTCTGTAAAAATAATGTCACGCCGATATTGCTTCTTAAAGCTGATATCGGCGCATCCCTAGAGAAATCCCATACACCTTCTATATATTAACTTTTGTCTTTATTAGTAATAAATGTACAAAGACACTTGTGTAGCCTATTAGCAGGCTGTGGTTTTTCTCAGATCATGTCTAAGGTTTTTCTGCTTTATCAGACAGTGTACAGTAGAGAGAGACAGGAAAGGGGGATGACACGTAACTAGGGTCATGAGCTAAGTTTGAATCCATGATTTGAAGAGATTGTGCTGTGCGCCTCGCTGAGCCCACAGGATGCCCCAGAGGAATGTAGTTTTGAACCAAAGGATATTGCAGCTCTCCAGCGTGGTGCTGCAGCTGTGTGAAAACCTCAACGCTGTTCTGTTTTTACTTGAGCCCAGTGTTTACATCGTGCCTGATGTGTTAAGTAAGTTCTCTAGGGCCCAAAAAATGTTGTGCGATCTATAGAGAGGCACTTAACAAGAAGTGTACATTTTTTAAAAGGGAATCTAGATTCTAACCCACAGAAAGTGTTTTGTTTAGTTTTCTAGCTGCGTTAATGTGATAGTGGTGTTAATGTGAAAATTTTGTCAGATTCTCACTTTCTGAAACACTGTGACTGTCTGGAGGTTTTTGTTGAGACGGCAGTGACAGAATAAGACTGGAGCAGAGCAGCTACACTGGATGGGACTGTAGAGCAGAGCAGGCACCGGCTAACTGACTTCAGATGTTAGCGATGACAAAAGACAGAGGCAAAGGAGAGCAGTAGAGAGGGAGGGGGAGGATGGAGAAGGGGTACAAAGTGAGAGGAGGCAGGGAAGTAAAGGAGAGGGGAGTTATAGGGAAAGATGAGGAAAGGAGGACAAGAAATGGGGGGGGGGGGAATAAAGAAAGAAGAGAGTGAGATGGGAGGGAAGGTGATACGTGAGGGGAGTGAGCCGGAGGAAGGAGGGGTGAGGGGGCAGAGAGAAAGAAAGGAGCGGAGGGGAAAGAGGTAGGGGAGCTGGCACGCAACGTAGGTTGGCATGGAGTGGTTTTGGGTAGATGGAAACCATTACCAAGCTCCAACTAGAGCTAGTGACATCATCCTCCTCCCGTTTATGTCTCTCTCTCTCTCTCTCTGTCTCTCCCTCTCCCTCCATCCCTCCATCCCTCAACCCTCCTGAGGCCTTGGATAGAGAACAGAGAGGAAGGGAGAGGTAGGGACAGAAATGCAGGCACAGTTATCGTGGGAAATCCAACTTTTTATTTTTTAACCCAGCATTCTGCATTGTACGGAGCCCCTAAGGGGACATGGGCAAAAAAAAAAAATATTTAAGTTTCTGGTGCGCACCAGAAACTATCCCATGGGCACGAGAAAGTTTCCTGTGCTCACGAGAAAGTATTGCGTGCGCACGGGATAGTTTCTGGTGCGCACCAGATAGTTTTCCGTGCGCACCGAAAACGTAAAGATTTTTTTTTTCTGAAAGAGTTTCTCGTGAGCACGGGAAACTTTCTCGTGCCCACAGGATAGTTTTCCGTGCGCACCAAAAACTTAAAGATTTTTTTTTTATTGCCCATGTCCCCTTAGAGGCTCCATAGCATTGTAACTTTCTTGCTGGAGGGAAATTATTTGGAATCCAAATTCTGGTTCGCTCTTGTCATCAGCCAGAAGGCACAATGACTGGTTTGGGAATCAGTCACTTTTGACGCATGAGTTTTTATGTAACGTTACATATTCATGAGTGATAGATACATGATAGATGTACTTTGCAGGACCTTTTTTGTCTGTCAGAAGAAATAAATAATGTTTTCTCAGTTCAACTTTTCATATTTATTACTTTTTAGGGTGAATTCATGAATGTCTATAAGAGGTGTGAAATGGCAGTCGCACATTCTCAGTGGGAAATTGCATAGTTCAAATGTACCATTCCTCCAAATAGCTGAACCGACAGGCTTGTATAGATTTGAACTAACTGAACTTTCGCCTGTTAGCATTACCAAGTTATGAGTTGCAGTCTGTTGACAGTGGAGACAGCCAAGTTAAAGTCGACATTACCAACATGACAGTTCAAAAACAAGCAAAATTGATGGGTCCCACCTCCCTGTGTGTGTCTATGCAATGTGAAGACTGTGTGACTGTATGTACCGTACACACACTTACCGTATGACTGTATGTTCTGTGTGTGTCCAGGTAATGTTGAACGCAGCTCCATCGTTCTTGAACGTCTTCTATCGTCTGGTGGCATCCATCATGCAGGAAGGTCGACAGAGAGGAGACAGTGACACAGGTAACACACACACACACACACACACACACACATATATACATTCATACAGACACTTGGAACTAGGACACTAGGCTCATGGGAACATCGGACATGGGACCATTTATATTGCCAGAAATCAATCTGGAGAAATAGCCGATGGTTCTGAGAGCAAAGTTCAAATTACATTACAAATTATTATTCGTGTTCGATTTAACCTTAGAATACTAGATGGGTATTCTAGAAAATCAGAAATCACAGGATTTCATTTCAGGAACTGGTAGGGATTCAGTGTCTTAGTCAGGCGCACTTCAGCAGGCTGGGTGCTGTAAAGGGTCACAGGAAAGATTCTTCTGAAAATGGGTGTTTTCCCTGAGAAAGCAGAAGTGTCTTAACCTGAGTAGTTCCCTATATCAGCAGCAGTGGCCTCGCACGTCTGGAAAAATATTAAGACAATGAACTTTCACCATCTTGTCTAAATCCTCTGTAAACTATAAATGTCTGTTGATCAGGAAATCAGTCACTGGTCAACATGGCAAGGATTCTTTGGCAAGGCATTAGGAGTTCTGCATTAGCATGATGTAAACGTATCTTTAATTTTCAATATGTTCCATTTGTTGTGTTATTATCTATAGCTATTCTTGACTGCTGTAATGACTCAATTTCACCTTGGGGTCATTAAAGTTTTGCATTATCTACCCTTAAAAAGACAAACATATAAGTAGTAATAGTACCGTAATGCAGTTACAGCATTGTATCACAATATTGTTATCGAAATAGGAGCTTTTCTAATCCACAGCAGGTACTGGAACAGATAATGGGAATAGGACCAGGAAGGCAGTGTGGTCACATGACTATAATTTTCCCAGTTCAGGGGAATCTCCTCACCCAAGTGTTTGACACCCAGTGTGTAATGGTCTGTGTTTATCAGGGGAGGCATATGCAAATAGACCAATTCCAGCTGCTGTATGTAAATTGACTAATGAGGTAACTTCAATGTGTGTCTCAAGGTCCAGACAGTGACGTGTACCTCCAGTGCTCCAGACTGGTGGAGAGGATGTACTCCCACATTGCTGCCACAGCCGAGAGCTTCACCACACTGTCGGCCTTCATGGTGGCACAGTACGTCACAGAGCTGCAGAAGGTACACACACACACACACTCTCATATAACGTACACACACACATTTGATGCTTCCAGTCTCTCTTTATGCCCACATTAGCATCAGGAAATTAGTCACTTTGACCATTTTGCAATCTGGTGCAACATGCAAATAGATATATTCTCACACACATACAGAGTCACAGTATCATCCAGAGTCAACACAGTCCCTCGGCCAAACCCATCTCTCATCCCTCCTGATCTTCTACAGCTGTGACTGACACACACACACACACACACACACACACACACACACACACTCACACACATGTGTGAATGAGGCAGCAGGATCTCAGTTGATCCTTTGATCCAGTCTAGTTTGTCTGTTGGTGTGTGTTGAGCTGACAAGATTCAACTGAGCGAAAGAGAGAGAAGGAGGAGGGGGAGGTGGGGGAAAGACAGGGAGAGAGAGAGGGGGGCGGGGGGTCAGTGAGAGAGAGGTAGAGAAAGAGAGAGGCTGACGGGCATAAGCAGAGATGGGGAATATTTCCATTAGCCAGATTCTAAATGTTTGCAAATCTTGATGAACAGGTCCAAGATTACAGTAACTAAATGCGTTGGGATTCAGCTTTAGGGTGGATATTCCCTCAAAGCGGTGAGTCATGTCTGGTTTTTGGACGTGTCTCCTCTCTGCTACCAGACTGTGTTTAAGATGACGCCAGCCTGACTCAGCGTTTTCCACCAAAGAGTTGCACATGGAGAGGAAGACATGGAAAGACCCAGACAGACAGGCAGGCAGGCAGATGGATGAATGAATGAACAGACAGACTGACAGACAGAATGAAAAACAGATGGACGGACAGAGACAGACAGGCAGACAGACACAGACAGGAAGAGAGACAGAGAGGAGCAGCCAGGAAGACAGGTGATTGGAATTCAGGGAGGTCTATGCGAGTTATCTAATAATCCTAAAACTGGATTTATATTGTGCTTTTAATGGGGCTTTTCAAATAGCTGGAGCTCTCTGAAAGTCAGAGGTAATTCAGCTGTCAGACCTGTTTCTGATGGATCCTGGCCTGGACTGAACTTTCCATGCAACAGGCCGCTGTTATTAGGCCAGTATGGAACCGTAGTTAGACAAATACTGTTTTATGCTGGTAGCAGACGTATTTTTGGGCACTTGCTAATACACTTGTCTTAATATTGAACAACAATATTGTCCACCAATAGCATCAGTTATCCACACCACAGAGCAGAGTTCAGTAATGCAGTGGATACAGTTGATGAATGTAACTTTTACTTCGTCACACAGCAGTGAGCTACCACTGAGCTGTTGATGTCTTTGTCCGTCACTGATAGCAGGTCCAGGTACAACAACAGTACCAGGTACTGTAGACAACGGGCGCACCGCTGACTGTAATGAAAGCACTGCTCCGCAAGACATCTGATAGGCAAGCTTTGTTTGTGAAAATCCCATAATGGGCTGCTCCTGTGGTAATGTGAAGCCTGCAAGTATGTGAGCCAGGTTTTATTTCAACGTTTTAAAGGCAGATTCAGCAGTACGGTACAGCCATCATCTTCACACTCTTTGCAGTGATGTACTTCTAAGTCCATCCTGCTTTGCTGCAATCCAGCCAGGTAATCGTGTTATAACACCCTTACCTGTGGGAGTATAGTATAACAGGAACTATTGAATATTTGAGTGGCTCCTTTTGCAGGGTACACAGAGCACAAAACGTGTTTTTGTTTGTCTATTGTGTGTGTGCGTGCGTGTGTGTGTGTGTGTGTGTGTGTGTTGGAAGAAAGCGGGCCCTGGCACCTCAGTGAAGGCGAGTGTTGTTAATGGCAGTGTTGATTCTCCTGTTGGCTGTACACTCTGTTCTGCTTCTCACACAGGTAGGTAGGTGTGTGTGTGTGCGTGTGTGTGCGTGCATGCGTGCATGTGCACATCGTCTTGCTCTCAGTCATTGTCTGGCAGAGTCCTGACTAAGGTGTGTGGATGAGAAGCCTGTACAGTACAGTACAGTATTAGGATGAATGGATGGACTGGATCAGACTGGATCAGACCGGATGGATCTGAGTCTGGTAGGCTGGACCAGTAACTTGACTAAACTCTGGTTTTTAGTTTCTATTATCCTAGACACAGTTTCAAAAATCCTCTCAGCAGTGACGCTGACTCATTCAATTTTCAGTTCAGTATATACAGCAATAATGACAAAAACATCAATAGTAAATCATTAATGTAAATTGAACTTCAAAAATAAAGTCAAACAAAATTCAAATGGATTCCTGATCAGAAAAAAAGCTAAGTGGAACAGTTACACTAATATCACTACACAGTAACGCATATCGGAGAGAGGGACAATAATAATAATGATGCAATACTTTATTCATCCCCTTTGGGAAATTCTCTTTTTCCCCGCTCCACAAGGAGGTCAGAGGTCGGGTTCAGCTTCAGAGCAACACTGCTGCAGCTGGTAGAGATTCAGTATCTTGCTCAAGGACACTTCAGCAGGGCGGATGCTTGCTGACGTGGGAGCTTGAATCCAGGTTAAAGCACGGTCACTCCAACCACAAAAACACCCTACGGTCCCAATTTGCAAATGTATATTTTGAGAGAATCAACTTTTCTTTGCCTCTTTTAAACAGTGATTCAAATATTTGTTGTGTTCCAAACAAATTAATATTTTTACTGATAAAGGTGTTTTTACATGCCTCCAAAAATGTGGCTAACCCTTGGCTCTTTATAGAGCATTACCATCAAGCTCACCGACTGAAAACACTTTTTCTGTGGTGTGTCAGAATAGACCCTGCAGTGACATTTGCCATTTGCAGTAACATAAGTTTTACCTTTTCGGTTCCACCTTGCAAAAATAGTTATTAGCGTCTGTCTTTTGACGACATTCCAACTCAAACTAACAGTTAAACCTGAGACTTAAATGAGCCTGAATATTCAACTGTTCTGGCACATAATTTAAGGTTTGATACGGCTGCTACTGGCTATCCCTCAGGCTGTAGCAGGTTGCCACATATGGTGCTGGCATTAACTCACTAACAGTGGAGCGAAGATGATCGTGTGGTAAATGCTTCGGGGCAATGGGGAAGTGGAGACGACTCAGAGGTCTCCGTGTGAGATGGAGGGAAGGATAAGCACCACCTGGCCTAGTTCAGCCTATTAACGGGATATTAACCAGGAAAACAAAGAAGTCATGCTCCGGCCATGTTTAACAATGTGAAAACGATATGAACTTTGTTTGACCTCAACTTAATCTGTCTCGTTTTTTCTCCTTGTTATTTCTCCTCTCGTCTCGTCTCTTCCACTTTCCTTTCCTCTCCTTCGCTGCCCTCTCACTCACCTCTCCAGGTAACTCTACGACCAGACGTTAAGCAGCATCTAACAGAGGGCATCTATCGGATACTAGACCTGTGTATGGAGCAGGATATCAAGTTCCTGACTGCTGGACTGCAGATGGGAGTCCGAGAGGTGTTCAACGAGCTCTACGGCAGCTACACCCACTACCACAAAACACAGAGACAAGGAGAGGACAAGTACACAGCTTGAATAGCCGCATCAAGCTTCGCCAGCCTTGGGGTTGGGCTCTCCAGTGCGGTCCGTTTTAATGAAATTCGGATCCCTGATGAAATTCCTGCCCAATGAATGACCATGGTAATATTTAATTACGGCTCTTGAATGGGAAAACAGACACAACAGCTTTTGGACAGCACAGAATGGAAACCTTATAGTGTACACACTGTGTATACACAGTTGTCATTGACCAAGCTCACAGCAGTTTTATTTTTGTTCCTCAGATGCCCCTTTTCACTGTTGTAAAGTGAATTTTTTAAGTTTTGAGGTCACAGGATTTTCTTGAACCCGGCACCTAAAAAATGTTGTAACCTCTGAGCTACATCTCCTCAAACAGCCGCATACAGCCGTTCAAAACAAAACAAAATGGGTCGTTTACACCTGCACCATTTTGCATCTTTACACGGATCAAGCTGAATAGTTACAGAGTTACCCAAAATTGCTTCTGCAAAATGGCCCGAGGAGGGTGGAGACGAGACCCACAGGCGATAAAAAGACAATCACACAGCCTGACATCACTCAGTTAAGAAGTGCTGTCTGCAAACGGGTTGAGAAATACAAACCTGTCCATAAATAGAGCATCTTGGTTACACCCTGTACCATATACATACACCCTCAGATAACTACCGCCAATACTAGCTAGCTGTAACCATTATCAGCAGGCAGAGAGGCAGGGAGAGGACCTGTACAGTCTGATTGTGGTCATGCAGATGATGAGGCTGAAGGTGTTTCCTAACCCAAACCACCAACACTCACTGTAACCATAGTGATTATGATATGAAAACTGTTGCGGTTATGTGATGATAATTTGAATGCAACTGATTTAATTAAGATATTATCATTTTGTTGAAGTGCTGAAACATTATATGGATATTTTTCACAACGAATGTGTAAATTGTATCTTTTCTATGTTTCTGTTGTTTTTTTTGTCCATAACTGTATGATTCAACACAGATGCATTGAAATACAGTGTCATTCTCAAGGCTGTTTATTTGCATCATTTGAGCTTGAATCCAGGTTAAAGCACAGTCACTCAAACCACTAAAAAACCCTACGGTCCCAATTTGCAAATGTATATTTTGAGAGAATCGACTATTCTTTGCCTCTTTTAAACAGTGATTCAAATATATGTTATGTTCCAAACAAATTAATATTTTTAATGATAAATGTGTTTTTTACATGCCTCCAAAAATGTGGCTTACCCTTGGCTCTTTATAGAGCATTAGCATCAAGCTCACCGACTGAAAACACTTTTTCTGTGGTGTGTCAGAATAGACCATTAGACCATTAGCCCATAGACCATTCATGAACAGTGTTTTGATTTGCTTAAGTGTTTCTCACAGAAGAAGGTTTGGTACAACGGGCATCTGTTTCAGATCAGTTTCCATCGATTACACCAGGAAGCGCCTGCTGTAGAAATCCTATATCTGTGGCGTTTGTGTTTGGTAAACACTGAAGTGAGATGGTTCTATTCCTGGTTTGTTAGAGATATTTTAAAACTTCTAGACACTAATGAATAATAAAAGAATTGAGTGATAGCAGTGTTATGATATATAAAAAAAATGGAAAAGTATTAAATTGGATTTGTAGAACCCAAGGGAGACTTAACGAGTTTCTGGGGTGCTGCGTTATTAAACTCAATAACAAGTTGGCAGGACAGGTGTAGCTATTGCTACTTCCATCACAACTCTCATTTAAACATTGATTTTTTTAAAAAGTCATCACAGTTTTGTCGATGTTTTCTGCTTTAAACAGATGATGTTACTGCAGCAGGGCAGTAAACGTTTGCTGCTCCTGTCCTGCCAACCTCAATAACTTTTGGGATTTACATGCAGTCAGCGAGCCAAGGGGTTGTGGTTGAAAAAGAACACAAACCCTTGCCTTGAGTCGAAGTAGAGCCACCGTAATAGAGTATTCCTCCGATGAGGGTATAAGGTTTACTGCTCCTATTTAGGCTACTAATGAAGGTATAAAAGCCCTAATCTGTAATTGTAGTGTAACACCCCTGGTTGAAACTCTGTCACCCCAGTGGCAGCTTGCTTTATGTTTTGATGAATTGAACTGACAGGTTTTCTTTTTTACTTTGAATAGATCAACTGAGCTGCTGAGAGATGTGCTGGCAGTAAGTGACAGCTGAGCATTGCGAGGGTGTAAACTGATTGTTTAGATTGACATTGTTTGTAAACCTTTATGGAAAACAATCTTGTGTTTGAGTTACAATGGGGACACAAAGCCTGTTTTCCTTGTACAAGAATCTAGGTAAATATACTTAACTAATAAATACTGATTTGGGGCTTTCAAGTATCAAAAGTAGAAGTACACGTTTTCTTGTATTTCAGTGCTTGGAAGCTTTCAGTCCTCAATGCACTAACAGCTGACAGTTATATTAACAGGGTTGGGGGTCCAGTTAGGCTTCATCTGATTGTTTCGTCTTAGAGTTGGCTGTCTTGAACTTATCACCTTCATAGAATACAAAATCTTTTTTCTTCAAGCTAACTTGTAGCTGGTAGTTGTCAGATAAATGTAGTGGAGTAAAACTCTTATATATTTGTCAGTAAAGTTGTTAAAATTGCCAGAAAGATCATAGCCAAGCAGCAGACCGTCTGACTGTTGTCTTTGCTTGCCTTTTCTGGAGGTCTGGGTGAATTCTAGACCGCCCAAATTACCTTCTTCAGGGGGAATTTGAGACGCTGGTTCAGGATGTCCAGGGCAAAGGGCAATAGATACAAAAACTTTTTTTTTTTAACCTGGTGCCATTACACTGCTAAGTTTGGACAACATCTGTTTCTGTCTGCCTGTTTCCCTGTCTCTCTCCCTCTTTCTCCCTCTCTCTCTCTTTCCCCCCTCATTTCAGATTGCCTTCCCTCCATCCATGCTATAACAGTACTGTAGGTAACATAAATACATACAGTGTCTCTTCAGACTGCCGTAGCAGGAGCAGCGATGAATAACCACTGTGTGTGCAAGTGTGTGTGGCATGTATGTGTGTAATACATTCGGGACATACTGTGGAGGTGTAGCATAAAGTACGTATTGACAGTAATTTTCACTTGGACTGCGGGGCATTTTGCTCTCCATTCAGAAGCACATTTTGGCACCGTTAAGATGGAAAATGTCAGAGAAATGTCAAGGCAGATTGGAGCATGTCTAATATGAACCAAACCTTTAGTTTAGCCAAAGGTGCTGCAGTCGAGATCAATTCCGGAGAGAGTAAGGAATAATAATAGTAATAATAAGAGTAGGAAAGTCTATTTTAAAACTTTGTGAGGTGCACTTGATTTACAGCATCTCACAAAATATTTAAAGGTGCTCAAAAAGGACCCATCACCTGCAAGATGAGGTGAAGCCAACTCGCATTATGCTTCTTTTTCTTTGTATCCAAAATTTACTGGACTATTGCTGCGGTCTGAAACATTCACACAGTTTAGACCACCGTGCGGTCTCACAGATGAATCATGACAAGAGTCTTACCTGTTTTTTTTTATACACTATTGTTTTAATACACTATTTCAAATGTATTAGAACAGTTTTCACAGTTCACTGAAATTCCCACCATAACTGCACACACAGTATTTTCTAACTGGAAGCAAAAGCCTGTTTGAACCTGATTAATCACCACATCCAGCAGTTCACACACTCTGTGATGATGTATTTCTAAATCAGAGAACTGTGCTCCGTCCTGCTCTGTTAATCCATTCTCCTGCTGGCACATCCAGGAAGTCTTGTCTACTGATGGGACATGCATGTCAGTTTCTCCTGCCACTGAAGTAGGCAGAGTGGGCCACCGTGCCTGTCACCCTGCCTACAACAATAACATTGGCACTGGTTTCAGTGGAGGCTCTTAGTGTGACATGATGTGATATAAACACTGTTTCAGAGGCTTTTCCAGCTCACCAATAAATATTTCTGAGGTAAATGCTAGTGTGCTAAGTTGAGTCTAAACTAAAGTCTAAACTAACATCTAGTCTAATAAGCCTGGGACACAAATAGTGTAAATTTGGATCATCATCCTGGCATCCAGATTCATTAAAAGGTAACTGCATCACAAACAGACCCATAAGCTGTTTTGGGTCCCTGCCTATACTGTAGGAAACCCTGGTGCTGCAGTGACTGAAGGCTTGAGGAGCGATATTTAGTTCATTTCACTTCACTCGATTCTGTTCTGTTCATAGAGGGATGACAGATTCATGGCTGGACTGTCTGTGTGGTTGTTAGTAGAACTAGTTTCTCTTGGGACGGACAGTGGAGCGCCTCAGGCTGCTAACCACAGGACAGAGACACTCGCTGTCTGGTGTGGCTGGGAGCCGGGGTGAGTGAGTGTGTGCGTGCGTGTGTGTGTGGGTGGGGGTGGTGGGGGGTGTCCATGCCAGGACACCGGATGTAGTGAACTGCTATTCTCAGTTTTACACCAAGCACTACATTCCAAGGTATATGTTGATGTCCTTGTATGATCATACCAAAAGATGAATCCTGAAAAGAATCTCTCCTGTTACACCTTAGTTTCCCACCGTACATCCCATATACTAAACACAATGGGCTGCTGAAAACAAACACAAAATAGACACTCTTTCAAAAACAATATCAGAGGCTGGGGGCTGGGTGGAAGGAGACATGTCCCTTGTTAACCCAATTTACGAGGTATTCCCCCTTATATTCTAGGGTAAAAATTTGGAAGAAAGAAAGAAAGAAAACGCTCCCGCACACCGGCTGCTGCACTTTGCCATTACAGCATCTTAATTGGGAGACGGGAACTTGGTAGGCTACTTGGTGCTGGTATAATGAGGGAAAGCAACACCATAGTTTGCTAATGATAGCAAGTAAGGCACCACTCAAGCAAACACCCACCAAGTTTCTTAGTGGAAGCAAAAATTTGACCGTAATCACCAGCTCATACTTCAGCTGATCAACTGCACAAACACACACTTCACTCCAAGGCAAAGATAATCACTGATGGCTTGGGAGACTAGTGTGCATGGTCACACAGGAGCAGACAGCAAAACTCAAACACCATCTGAGAAGTGCTGGTATACTGGGAGATTTACTGGGGGATGTGGGAAAGACTGCTGCAGGGCAGGAAGGAAGGAAGAAAGGAAGGATAGTGGATGGATGGATGGAGGGAAGGAAGGAAGAAATGACAAATGGATGGATGAGGGAAGGAAGGAAGGAAGGATAAATGGATGGATGGAGGGAAGGAAGGAAGGATGAGGGGTGGATGGAAGGAAGGAAGGATAAATGGATGGAGGGAAGGAAGGAAGAAAGAAAGGAAGGATGGATGATGGATGGAGAGAACAAGGAAGGGAGGAAGGGAAAGGAAAAGAAAGGAACTAACACTTTTCCAAGCATTTCAAGCTGTGTTTAGATATTTTCTAAAACCACCCGAGATAGCAGCCTGACGTGAATCACAGAAAAATAAATCTTACATGTTTTATTTTTACTATAAAGTGTGTTTGGGGCTTTGGCTCCCCTAGCGTCGGCACAGAGCAAAGCCGGAACGGAAAGCGACAGTACAACCATGTTGCATGATCACAGATCCTCTCTCACTCCGGGAGACAAATAACTACAATATTGCAACAACCCGTTTCCCTCTTCCAGCCTATACGGACTGTCCCCACCCCCCTCCGCCTGGCCTAGCACGGCTCGGCACGGCACGGCACGGCTCGACTCGCTGCCAGCCCCGGCCCTCCTCCGTGGCTTCCTGAGCCGGTGTTTGATTGGATTAGAGTCGGCTAGCCTTTCCCCTCTAACCCCGGTGATGTTGGCTGGCTGCTTCCTGCTCCCTCCGCTCCGCTCCTCCTGACCGACTGACGAAGCCTCCCGAAGCCGCACGGCGAAGCGTCCTGCGCGGATACAGCCGACCGGGACGAGCCGCTAGCCAAAAGCGACAAAACCCGCACAGTATAGGCAGACAGACAGACGAAAAAAAAACAAGAAAGCGATGCGGAGGAAATCGAGGATAATGTTGTGTTTTGCGGTGCTGTGGGTGCTGGGAATAGCCTACTACTTCTACTCGGGGACAACGTTGAGTCGAAAGGTAAGATTTTCTTCCCTCGACTGTCTTTTCTGGACACACTGTCCGTCTCAGGCTGGGTGCCACAAAAATACTGTGTGGGGTTTCTTCCAGGACAAAGCAAAGCAAAGATGGTGCGGTGTAATTTGTCGCTGTTATTCGGAGGTGGGTATTGCGACTACAGCGGTGCTATGAGGCATGTGATAAAAAAAGGGCCTGCTATTATCAGTGGGCAGGCATTGATTTAGTGGAGATGAGTGTGGACAAGGGCAGCAGGGTAGCGGGGCTGGCCGGGCTCGCGTGCACAGACCTCCCGCTGTGACTGCTGATTGCCTTCCTGTGGCAGCGGGAGTGGAGCACGAGCACGGCCGCACCGGGGCAGCCCGGTGACCACTTTATCATGTCAGGACCGCTTTTACACTTGAAGCCAAATGCAGGATTTTAAAGTGAAACCACGTAGAGTGATTATTATTAGCCTGCTGGCCTGGCTCGCGGGGCCGGGGGGTTAGCCTTTAGAGCACGTCATCACTAGCTGCTGTACTGGGACATGGGCAAGCAGGAAGTATATGCTGACTAACCGGTTTAAAGCTCAGAGAGATGCTCTCTGATTATTTTTTTTTAGTTTGTTTAAAACTAGGAGTTTAGCGTTGTTTTCTGGACGCACAACTCACATGATTTTTTTCCTAGATTGTTTCCAGCTTTTCACCCATTCTCTCGTGTTTCCCCTGCTGTGTACTCCGTGTCTACTCCGTGTCCTCTCGCATTAAAACTATTTTCACAGCTGAGCTCATTCTCCTTTACCTGTGTGTCATGTGTTTGGTTTACAGCAAATGCAACCTAATAGGCCTGTAAACGCCCACTGTAGGACCATTATCCATCTTAAAGCCACTGGGATATGTTAGTATTATTACTGTTCAGGTTGAATTGGTATGGTATGTATGGATTCCATTCATAATGGACCAGGCCCATACATGCAATGTATGCCAATCTACAAGTTAAATATCATACAGGTGACCACATGCAGAGGAAGACATGTGTTAACACTGAGAACCTAAACTGTGTGAGTGAGAGAGAGAGAGGGGGGGGGGGAGAGGGAAAAAAACGAGACAGTGAGCACAAGCACATCCAGCTCATGGTGTGTGTGAGAGAGAGAGAGAGAGACGGAGTGAGCAAGAGAGAGCACAAGAACATCTAGCTTGTTGTGTGTGTATGTGTTTCCACCCGTGTTAATGCAGCCCATCCTGCTGTGTCCATGTATGAAATCCTCTGTGTGGGCGAGTGTGTGCACAGTACACTGCCTGTATTACCCCTCCAGATCCGGTTGTGTGTGTGTTTTAGTGTGTGTTGTGTCTGTGTTGCGTCTGTGTGTGAACAAGAGTGTGTGTGTGTGTGTGTGTGAGAATGCCCTGTGTGTATTCCACCTGTCTCTTGTCTTGTCCTATCTGTCTCTCTGTTTGCTTTGCTCCAGTCAACCAGAGCAGCCCTTTTACTTTTCCATTAGGCTGATAGCTGTGTGTGTGTGTGTGTATGTGTGGTGGGGAAGGGGGTCAAAGGGACACTCTGTGATGTGCACTCAAACACAGTAACTTTCTCCAGCGTTGGTGTGCGGGCAGCATTAATGTGTAGCCTGCGTGAGTGACTGTTGGCACCAGGCTGGTGTCGCCACACAGCAGCTGATTTAATCAGTTTAAACAAGGGACCTGGGAAGGTAAACTGCATTTAATTTGCCTTTAGAACCCAGGAGCAGACCTTTTTTTACAGAACGCTCTTCTTGTCTCTTTGATCACAGATTTTGAACTAGTTCAGTGGCAAAGTTTGTCTTAAGTTACTTGTAATAGTGCAACAGTGTACACAGGGATATTGAGTATACTTTGTCTTTCTCTGATTCACTTGCCACCTCATTCTGACGGTTCTAAACCTGGGGGAGACTAGATGATTTTGGGGGTTTGCAAGATGGTTTGTGGAAAATTTCTGATATAGAAATTCATTATTATGCTTTTAACCTTGGAGACAAAAGCCTTCTGAAGTTCTTGTGAAGCAGTGAATATTTGCAGCCGCTCAGCGTTTTTCAATAAGTAATCCATTAAAACATCCTGAAAAGGGAAAATGTTTGGTGTCACAGACTACCTGGTATTAAATGGTGCACAGTGGAGAAGATGGACAGAAATGATGGAAGGAGAAGACTAGATGGAAGTCATGAGTTCAGTTTGACCTTTGTCACACGTTGGCTCCTCCCTTCTACCTAATGCACAGCATACACAGCAGAGTGACAGCAAAACTAGACAGACATTCAACAGTTGGGTTCAAACTCACGTAGCTGCAAGTACAGTGTTGCCCCAAGAATGTCTTCCTTGTTGGACGGATCTCAGGGGGTTTTCCTGCCAGCTCTCGGGGAGATAACGTCCCATTGTTGAGTCTCTTTTCCTGCCAATCAGTGGTGTGATAGGGGAGGTAAAGGGCAGATAGGGGCGGCAGCGCTGGTGGGTGGCACTGAACCACAGGGAAAACCGACAAACACCGACTTCATTAACAAGGCTGTTATCAGCCATTTGAACAAAGATACAGACAGTAATTGGATTTAACAAAGCTGTAATCAGAGCGAGAGATTTTTTTTTCCATTAAAGGGCGTCGAGGTGATCAGTGGGATAACGTGTTTTGCATAGGTCCAATCTCACGATACACTCTCTCTCTGTCTCTCTCTCTCTGTCTGTCTGTCTGTCTGTCTGTCTGTCTGTCTGTCTGTCTGTCTGTCTCCTCTCTCTCTCTCTTTCTGTCTGTCTCTCCCTCTTGCTCTCTCTCATAAATTATACTCATTACACTGTAAAAAAAAAAAAAAAAAGCAGAAATGTCATTTTAAAATAATCTCCAAAAAGAGTATATATCTGCTAGGAACCTTATTCACATTGACAGATTCACAGCGTTGGGGCAAGGGCTAGAGTGAGTGGGCAACGACAAATCACACAGGAACTGCTCATGCACACATTGTCCACAGCTGATGCAGAACAAGCTTAGCTGTCACCCAAAAGAGGATGGGACCGCTGAATTCCCAGTGTTGTCGAGTGCGTTCTGAACCGCCGGAGGTTTTCGATTGGCCACTTGTTGGTGGCTCCAGCAGGAAGTGATACTGCTGCCCGTGTCACAGGCCTGAAGAAGTGAGTTCAGGGCCGTCCTTCCAGCTAATTGAGCGGCACACATGAATTAGCTCAGTGGGGACCGTGGGAGTCTGTGATGCTGTCTGGAAGGTGTAGTCGTCGCTATCTGCAGCTGTAGGCTTTAAGATCTCGCCTGTCTGTGCTTGTCTCAAACTGTGGCTCTATCAATATACCCATCTCTCATTGTAGACAGTATGGCTTCACTAGCTGTTTAAAACCAGTAAAATGTGAGAAAAATGAACCCAACTGCACAACACAGTCTCTCTGACTGTGCATGTGTTGATGCTGCATTATGGATGTAGAATGGTGTGTGCAGTTATTTAGTAGGCAGTATGCAGAGTGAGGCGTGTGCTGTGTCTCCGGCCCTCAACGCAGCCAGCAGCAGCAGCCTGCACTGTCCGCCGGACTAAGGCATGACATCATTGTCAGCTCACACACACACAGGCATAAAATCACTGACACACACATGCCCATGGGGGCTCGCGTTCTTATCCAACCACACACTAAATACACACTGTACGCATGGACACCTGTATGTACACTTCACACCTTTCCTGTACATGCACGCTTATACACACACACACACCATGTAATACTGACTATTTTACATGCTGTCTCTGCCAAACTCTGCTTCTTGGCTTTTCTGATGAACTCAGCCAAGGCAGATGTTAGGGCTTCTGTGTGTGTGTGTGACAGAGACAGAGAGAGGGAGAGAAAATGAATCAGTATTGGACTGGAGTGATTGTCAACCATTGTTGTCATCAGCTGAGTTCCCTGTAGTTCTGTAGCTAGAGCCATCTATATAAGAGTTGTGCCATTGAAACCACTTGAGACCCCAGTAGTTCAATAATCTTATATTGCCAGAACACAATGTAATTCCAGACAGTAAGCAGCGCTATTATTGCTAACTAACTCAATTCAGTTCCACAGAGTAAAAAAACGAATCAATGAAAGGTTTAAATAAAGCTGTGGAACCCAGAGTTTTGCAACATTCTCAGATGTAGTTTTTGTTTGAAGTATTGACTGTGTGTAGCTTTTTGGGGAGTTTTCTTCATAGGTAATGTTCAAGTACCTGTTTAAAGTGACGATCACTGCTGACAGATGTTCCACTTGATTCAGGGTGGAAACAGAGATGCTTAAGTAGTTGTGTCACTTCTGGCTTCTGGCTTTTGGCTTTTTCAAATGCTTTGTTTTCCTAGGGTAAGGTTAACCAAAAACACTCTTTTCTTTTTTTCAGCAGGAAACTGCTTCACACTCACATTAGAGTTGCACGCCTTCATACCTGGGAGCCTCCCAGTACAGCAGTAGTCTTGCGCTGTTGGTCACTGAACAGCTCCACTGGTGCATGTTGGGGGTGGGGGGGTGGGCTTGCTCTAGGGTAACTTAATGGTAGTTGTTGTGGGAGGAGAGAAACTATTACTCCCTCACCTGGCCCACCCAGAGTTTTCCAGCTGGCTCGGGGGATTAAACCAGTGACCCTGGATCAATCCGCCTAAGAGGGAAAGGAGAGAGGAAGAGACGACGCGAAAGACAGAGGGAGAATGGGGGGGGGGGGGGATTGTAGAGAAAGAGAGAGGCGAGGGTTGTGGCTGGGTTGGCAGCTTTTATTTCCATCAGTCAGGAGGTGTTAGGCCCGGTCTGCTGGCCCTGCAACACAATTACTGACTGGCTACTGTGGACAGGCTGACAGAGAGACAGATTTATAGATACAGACAGATACAGCCAGGCGGAGAGACCGGCTCAGACGTGGGAGACTCGCAAGCAAAAAGACAAATAGTTTAGCTAATATCACCATAAATGTAGGTTTCTAAAGGAGCAGTTTCTTCTCTCTTTTTCATGCTCTCTGTTTTTCTTCTGCCCTCAGGTTAGCAGAGAGAAAGCTGCACTCCATCCTGATCTGTCAGAACTCCTTGTTTCTTTCTTTATCTTTTGTTCTTTCCATCATTTCTTCACTCATCATTGCTTTCTTTCAGCCTTTCTTTGACTATTTTGCTCTTGTACTTTTTCTGTCTTTCTGTAGTTCTTTCTTTATTCCCATCTCTTTTCTTGATTTCTCTCTCTTGTTCCTCGGGCTAGTGTCTTTGCTGCATCCATCCATCCTTCTGTCCTCAGTCGTTGGCAGATTCTCTGTAGTTAAACACAGCAGCATGTTGAATATGAGAGCAGCAGGAGAGCTGCTCTAAACTAGATTAGATGGAGCATTGATAGCAAAGTTGAAAGGGATGAGGAAATCTATTGTTCTTGGGATCAACACTGAGACCAGATTTTTTAAAAGATCTGTTTTTGTTCAAACATCAAGGAAACAAAAGAGAAAGGGAGCAACCCTTGTGAATTCAGCTCGTCACATTATTGCAACTACGTCAAAACACTGAGATTTTGACGTCCTCAAAACTTAACCTTGTAACAGTCAGCCTAGTTTGGTCACTTGGTGCGCAGCAGTAATCTCTATTCCTGTTATCAGGCCAAGCTATTCAAATAGGCCTGGT
The DNA here is from genome assembly GCF_046629955.1 of Centroberyx affinis. NCBI lineage: Eukaryota > Metazoa > Chordata > Actinopteri > Beryciformes > Berycidae > Centroberyx > Centroberyx affinis. Next base: position 101,897 of record NW_027280605.1, on the reverse strand, counting down.
AGGGAGGGAGGTTTTGCCTGTGCCCTTCCTCTGTGGCAAGGACACACAAATCACTAAATAAAAATGGGCAATCTCATTACAATACCTATTCATGAATGTTAATTTAGTTGGTGCACTTCCAATCACTGCCATTGAACTTTGATTTGTCCATGATGTGTTGCCATGGCAAAGGCACTTCTTGGCTGAACAGTGGCAGTGGTTGTTTGAGTACTCCAGCTTTGAGTTTCATGCATTGTCCATATGTGGGAAAAAAGCCAATTTCTCACCACAGTAGGTTTACTATTGGTGGTGGACAATTTGAAGTGAGTGGATCCACAACGCTGCACAGCCGTTACTAAATATCTGTGGGTGTGTTTGTCTTAGGAGGCGTTTAGACAGAAACAGATGAAACGTATGAAGTTTGTATGGATCTGTCACTCTTCATTCATTGTCCCATTGGAATGTGAAACAGAGGTGTGGTGTTTTTGAAAAATGGCAGGTGGATAATTTGTAGAAAGATGAAACATAGATCTCAACAAGCACAAGCTCCTTGCTATTGACACTCCCATATTGCTACACTTATTAGCCAACTAAAGTGTTAGGATTTACAATTTGAACACTGTGTTTCTATATATCTAAACTAGAAGACCAGTTGCTGCACCAATATTATGCCAGGCCATACTAGTTCTGTTTGCTGTTTCAACTTTTGACTTACAATAACTAGAAGGGCACTTGGAGAGCGCAGACCTCCACCAAGGTTTGTGCTATTATTGCTTGTTCGTGAGTCGGATCCGGATCCGCTCCAAAATTGAATGTGTTCTTCCTTGGCCCATGCTACACCCTTCCACGAAGTTTCATGAAAATCGGGCCAGTAGTTTTTCCGTAATCCTGCTAACAGACAAACAAACAAACAAACTGCACCGAAAACATAACCTCCTTGGCGGAGGTAAATATGGACAGCACTGCGTAAAAAAGACGGACAGCCTTCCATTCTCTCCGTCATCCGTCAACTTATGGGCCCAATAGAGAATATATTGGCTCAGTCTGTTTTTGACAGATACAAAATCTCTGTCTAGCCGCCCCCTCAGCCTTGCTCTCAACTGTTTGTGTTACTGCTGACTTACAAAACAAATACATACAGGCCTCCCACCTCATCTTTATACTGAAACCTTGACAGTAGGTGTATGGATCCCTGTGCCGACGTTCTGCACTGACCTTAACCTGTAAACTGTGACATGGATCACTCTGTGGTACAGACCCTTGGAAGCAGACCCTTGTTTTGAAATGTTTTTTTTGGCATTTCTGCTAGGACTCGACAATATGTACAAAATGAATATCATGATAATCATAAGAAATTACTTTGTTGATATATAAACCCATATATCTGCTAACATGGAAAATCGCAGGTTAAATAATAAAATTGTTGTTCATCACACTAACTGCATGCTAATAAAGAGTATGGTAAAACTCTATTTGCTTTTCATGATAAATTAAGACAACAGAATAGAGTATCACGGTAACTCTCACGATTTCATCACAGTATAATTTTTTGAAAGTTGATAAATGATAATATTGAATTGTTGCCATAATATGGAATTGCCCTAATTTATCTTTTATTAGTCAATATACAGTGGAGAGAGAAGGAGCAGATGTGAGAAAGGATGTACTAGAGCCAAATCTCCAAAATGTCCCGTATGTGGAATGGCAGATAGAGCACTTATCCACCGGAGCGGCACCACAAAGTCGCTCCTACATTGAAACTCAGGTGGATCCTTTCCAGTTTGTCCATTGGATAAGATCAGGATAGGAATCTGACTTCCATCCTCGGGCCTCAGAGGCTGCTGGATTCCAAAGCTTACCAGCCGCTCTCTGTACTTCACCAGCTGAGCTGATTTTTAAAATGTAAAGAAACATCCAAATGATGGTTGGTCATCTGCCAAAGCGGTGGGTAGATAAAACAAATTTACCAGCCGCAGGCAAACATTTACCAGCACTGGGCTGGTAGGAGGTGTTGGTTTCTTACTCTGCATCAAATCATGGCTGCTCAAACAAAAAATCCACCCTAAAGCACTTTGAAAAAGCTGTTGGCGGTTGGCGTTGCATGGCGTTTCGGACGTTTTCAGCTATTTGAAACAGCACACACCTCAGAATCAAAGAGTAAGAGCTTCTAAACTCACCACTTTGCACCAGCATTCAACAAACATACAGGGAGAAATCCATCGTAGAAGAGGCAGAGATACCGGTTTCTCCACTAACAGCAGCCTCAATAGACCATTATGCAATCCACAGGCCGTTGTGTTTTGCATCAGGGACTCAACTTCCTTTTTCTCAACTGGAAAACCTCTTGCTATCGCTATCGCTGTCTGAAATGCTCAGGCACATTCTCTGTGGGTCGTCGAAAAGCATTCTGGGAAATGTAGGAAATGACTCACTGGAGTAGAAGGGGATCAGGCAGGTTGAGGGAAAGTGGGTACAACAAAAAAGTAAATTACTTCATCACAAAATAACTCCTGGAATGCATTAAACATCACAGATTGATATCTTAACAGTGTAAGAAATCCAAGGTGGATTTTTCCTTTTTAAGAGCGAGTTTTTGAAATGACCTGATTGTAAACCTCTAGCGTGCTGGCAGAAACATCACGGGACTTACACACACACACACACACACACATACACACACACACACACACAAGGTCCAAATTCCAGGGTTAATGTTAGTGATGTTATTGGCCAATACCAGTAAAGAAGAGCTGTGTAAAGTGTCTTGATTGCCGGTAAAAGTAGCTGATGTTGAAATGGGTTTCAGGAAGCAGAGCTGCTGACTCATCAGCTCTACTAGCCTCCTCTAATTGTTTGAAATATGGAAGGATTCACAGACTGAATGGCTCGCTGGTTGACTGATTTGCTGACTGGCTGGCTGGCTGTGAAACTCATCACTGGAGGCTTAAAATGACCAATATCCATAGACTGTACAACATACTTATACACACAGCCATAGAAATGTACACAAATCGCAGACTACAATTGCCTCTGTATGTCCTGTAAATGGCACAGTGGAGGAATTAGGTTAAATGCAAAATTAGAGAGTTCTGGTGTGTGTGTGTGTGTGTGTGTGTGTGTGTGTGTGTGTGTGTGTGTGTGTGTGTGTGTGTGTGTGTGTGTGTGTGTGTGTGTGTGTGTGTGTGTGTGTGTGTGTGTGTGTGTGTGTGTGTGTGTGTGTGTGTCTTTGACCACATGTTCTCCCATTCTGCTGTTTTTTTCTCTCGACTTGTCTCTCTTGGGGACACGTCATCAGATGTCGGACTCTGAGTTTGTGTGTGTGTTTTTTTACGTGTGTGTGTCTGTGTATGTTTTGCTCGTATCTGTGTGTGCGAGACTGGCCTATGTAATATACAAAGCTATTACACAATTTTACAGAAGAGGATGAAATAAAATGCTTTTTTCCCCCAAGTCATGTCGTGTTCTGATCCCTGAGTCCTACGTTCTCTAAAATTAAGTGTCTAATCAGGACGACACAGAAAAGCAGGAAAAAAGGTAACTTGTCCAAAAGGCTGACATTCTGGGGGAAAAAGTGAAAATCACATCCTTTAAAAAATGGGCTCCTGAGGCAGCAAAACTAGTCTGGTGTTAAAAACAGACTGTTATGGCTTAATCCTCTGGTGACAGAAACCTTGGATGGGGTTTATGTTAAAATAGAGGCATACGTTTAATATGATTGTAAAGTATGCCTCTATTTTATCATAAGCCCTCTATATTAACATAAACCCAGTCCAAGGTTCCTATCGCCACGGGATTATGCTGTAACAGTCTGTTTTTAACACTGTTTTTAGTTTCGCTGCCTCAGGAGCCCATACAGCCTCTGCAAGTTGTAATTGTACGAGTTCATATACGATGATTTATGGTAGGAAACTCTTTGTTACTTCCAAATAAGCTGTTGTGCCCATTGGTCCCAGTGAGGAATACACTGCCAGCAGGCAGTTTGTAGGGTAGCTGAGCGGCAAACATAGAAACTCATTTTATGATTACTTACTTTGCTTAAGTGTGATTATATGTTTGGATGTGGAAGTATATTGGTAGGCCTATATAATGGTCCATATGTCAAGGAACGTGCTGTGTGTGGTCTGTTTGTCACTGTTTATGTGTGCATTAAGGTAGTATTTTGATTACAGTGTTTACATGGATTGAAATAACACAATTTCTCTAATAACTCGGTTTACATTTAGTCTATATGTCTATATGCACTGTGCCGTGTTGTTTGCTGTGTAAATACAACATCCAGGTTACTGCGTCAATAAATCGAAACATGTAGGTGTTTTAACCAGGAGTATGACCTTACCCCGATTAAGATAATCAGATACATTTACATGACAGTTTTTATTGCCTTTATCAAAGTATAATATTGAATTATTAGTGTGTATGTCAACATAATCATGTAAATGTGTGGATGTGTGATTATCTCTCAAAGACTGTGTGTGTGTGTAGTTACACATGTTCTCGTGACTCGAGCCATATTTCACAGAGTCTGTGATGTCATTAAGCTCTCCAGTTTCTTTCCAACAGGCCATATGGTAATATACTCATTCCCTCTGTCTCTCCCACCTTCTCTTTCCCTTTTTTCCTTTACTTTTCTCTTTTTTCTCTCTTTCCCTTCCTGCTTTCTCTCTGCTTCTATCTTGCACAAATTCACTTTCTCTGCTCTCATGCTTACTTTCTTTCTCTCATACTTAACTGCTTCCTTTTTTTTTTTTTTTTTTTTTTTTTTGAGGTGGCCAGGAATTCAGTCTGTCATCCTGGGAGCCAATCATGAGAACACATTATTCTTGTCATGTGGCGACCCACCAGAAACAGGCCTGTGACCCATTTTGGGCCCTAACCCACAGTTTTAGAAACCACTGGTATAAAGAAAGTAACAGAATATCCTGAGCTCTTCAGCCAGCTGCCCTGCGCCTGTTTCTGTGTCTCTGTGCATTTCTGCCTTAAAAGGTAGGTTTGATTTATCTGCGCTTGCAGCTCGGTGGGGGTGGAGCAGATGTGATTGTGTCAGACCCCATCAGGAGGGCTAAGAATAGCTAAGATATCTAACACCTTAGCTTGGGTTGGTTTGGAATAGGTTGTTTCACGCCTCCCCTGCTGCGTGTAGTTATGCTCTGGAGTCTAATGTCATGTTGGAGACGAGGCCAAGTCTGCTGCTAGCTGAATATTTGATGTAGGTACAGCTAACCAAGGCTGAACTTTGGGCAGAGCTTCAAGTATTTGGAGTGCTGTAGTAGGCCCACCTGAATGTGTAGTTGTATTAGCCTCCTATATGTGTGATACTATATGGTTTCATTACTACAGTACAACCCGCTCATGGCTGTCAGAAGCCCCTTTCACACATGCAGCTTCACCCAGAAATATTCCGGAAATGTTCTGTCGGAGTCATGTGTGAGTCAACATTCCGGAAAAGTTAATCCGGTAATTCCCCCATCAAGACCTTGTAAAATTCCTGGGAATCTTCAAGCGTGCTCACAAGACAATCTGAAGTGGCGTATTTCGTTGTCTGACTCTCTCACGGCAGCATTTATTTTGGAGCGGGAGAGTTGAAAGTTTGAAAACCGGCGAAGTGAGCAAATTTTGTTTTCATAAAATTGTCTGGAAATTGGATAGACTCAGAAACAAGGGAGCCAATAGCCATCTGAGTGGAGGATGAGATTAATATGCACATTAAACAATAGTAGGAGAAACTTGGTATGCTGCTCTTCATCCGCCATTTTTAAAAAATGTTAACAAAATTATGTCTTCCGTCATGTACCTTAAACGCAACATTATGCCATGTTTGAACAAATTCAACATCAAAATTTTCCAGATAGTAGCTAATAGTGTGAATAGGGGAAACCACTAGCACTGCCGGAAGCACGTTAATCCTCCGGGATCTGTGTGTGAAAAGGGCTAAAGTTATTTGTCCCTGTCAAACTCTTTCCCTCCTTCTCACCTCCTACACTTCCCCTCCTTCTCTCTGTCTCGCTCACGGCTGTCACTCTTCTTTCTGCTCCTGTCCATTAAGGTGGCAGCCGCAGAGTGTGTGATGTGTTCACAGGCCGGGGTTCACTGTCCCGGACGGTGAATGATTGACCCAGTAGTGTGTAACTACAGCAAGACACCGCTCTGGAGCTAAAAACAGCAGTCCGCCAGCAGAGACTGGTGTTGGGACATGGTGTGTGGCTCATGTCAGCTAAATGATTAAATTGAAGATAGGAACGCAGCTGAATCAAATGCCACTGCGCAGTTGAGATAATTGTGGCATCAGAGAATCGGCATACTGCAGATCTGTTTTTTCTTGCTGCACAGATTAGCATCTGGTTAGACAGGTTCTCATTCTTATTTCTTGAGGCATGTTGTGGGATTATGCAACATAAAGCTGAATACCTGGAGTGATTTAAATTCCTGCATCTGTACTGTTGGAACTTAATTCTAATTCAGATTAATCAATGATTTGATATCATGAAGCAACCATGAAAGAAGTGTTTATCCATGTTTGGGTTTTCTTCAAAATGTAGCATTGCCAAATTAATTGAAATTAAATTTATCAGTCTACAAGAAGGGACACCTAATTTGTAAACAATTAAAACCTCTCAACAGCATATCACATTTGGCAGAGTTCAAGAAGAAGTAGGCACCAAAATCTTGGTACTCTGTGTCCTCTGTGAGCGTTTCACATCACATTACCAAACTCTGAGAGTGGTCGAAAAACCAAGTGAAACCAGAATGCATGTCTTCGCTCTCTGGTAAGTGTGACAAATGACCAGGATTCATAGAAGCAATGATATTCTCTACTGCGATCACCTAAATATGATAAATTGCATTCAATAAAAAGAAAGGGACTGAATTATTTTGTTGAGTTTACTCTTTTGGATGTCATTCGACTGCCCTTTCTGAACGAACCAGTAGTTTTCCACACCCTGCTGCAGCGGCTACCATAGATATAATATAGATAATATGGCTCAGCATCAGCAGCCTTTGGTTTTCTGTTTAAATACTAAGTGGTTTTGTGTGCTGCTTGCATGTCACCAATGTAATGATGATGTCCCGGCAAGGCTGCATCCTTAAGGAAATGGGTCAGTACGAAATATTTATGATAACTGAACCAAACTGTGAACAAAAACACAATGGAGAAAACATATGATACAGTACTGGCGCAGTGGGAATACTGTCTGAGCCTCTTCAGCCTCATCACCTCTTACATATGAGCTGGTTCACCAGTGTAGAAGAGCAACCGAAACACCATGACGGTACATAAAAATGGGATGATAAAGGTCACTGGCCTGGTTTCTTAAACTATAGGTCAAAACCCAAAATGAGATGCATGCCTTCCTCCGGGGAGCCGGCACATGACAAGAGTAGCAATTTGTTTTAATGGGCCTGTCTCCCATGGCGAAAAAATACATTTCTCCTTTGTGTGCCAAAAAAAAGTTAAAGAGCCAGTGTTTGGCTGTGTAATTAGCCGTCATTGAAAGTCTCACATCTGCTCCAAGTCTGTAACTTCGTCTGTGGCACATGTTTGTCTCTGAAACTTGATGTATTACAAGCTGAGTTGGTATCTTGCTCTTGATGTGTTTATGACTGTCTCCCTCTTACTACATGTAATCACTCACCCACACACCCACATACACACACATAAAAAGGCAAACACAGACACACACCATGTGTTCTATATGTGTAACAACACACACATGTGACCAAATCACCCGCCACAGGAAACTGATGGAGACAGAAGAAATGTTGGTTCTGGCTCAGCCCAAACACACACACACACACAAACACACACACACACACACACACACACACACAGCAACACACACAATACAGCTGCTACTGTGTTTGAATGCATGCACATGATATCCATTTACTAAAACACACCTTCCCGCTCTAGCTTACAGAAGGTTTTTGTCCTTGTATGGCAAAGAAAATATTTATAGACGTACAGTTTGTTGCTGTTCCAGCTAACCTCCTATGATATGAGGTAACATGTACTGTGCTGCGATTTCAGTGGCTATCAGTAACCTAACATTGATGACCTCAGCGTCCAGGGAATCAAACCTGCCTGTTCTACACTGACTTTATTTAGGAAATTGACATGGGGTCTTGATTCAAACTAGTTTGAGCTGAGGTGTCCGCTCTCATCAATCACTCCACTCCAGTGAGTTTACGACTACAATATGTTTTCGCAAATTCATCCAAATCTTGCCAAGGTTGGCAATGTTGACCTGTTTCTGTCCTTTTTAGTGCAAAAAAAGCACTAAAACACTCCTTTCAGATTCTCTTTAAAAAACAACAGGGCCTGCAATTTTCACAAATCATTACAATTTTGCCGTAGTAAACAATCTAATGAAAGCGCTCGACAACAAGCGGATCATTACAACTTTTTAAGTGACTTGCCTGCAGCGAACTGGAGCATTTCTGGTCATAATAATCACAGACAACCGCTGTGGTCCGGGACGGGACGATCACTTACTGTTAGCAGGGAGGGGGAGGGGGTTCAAAGACAGCAGGGAGGAAAGGGGGTGGGGAAAAGGAGAGGAAACAAGGGCTTGATGAAAGAGTTTTGACAACTTGATTGGGGATTTTAACATCCCCACCCTCTGCACCCCACCCCCCTCCCCAACACACACACACACACACACACACACACACACACCCCACCTCTCTTCCTCTCCACCTCCCCCTTTCCCGCCCTGACCTACTTTTTCCCTCTGCTGACACACTCAGATGATTCAGCAATCTCTCTCTCTCTCTTTCTTTCTTTCTTTCTTTCTTTCTTTCTATCTCTATCTCTATCTCTATCTCTATCTCTATCTCTCTCTCTCTCTCTCTCTCTCTCTCTCTCTCTCTCTCTCTCTCTCTCTCTCTCTCTCTCTCCTCTATTCTCTCTATTTTACTCCCTTATTCATCTTTCACTCCACCCCCCTTCTCCCACACTTCTCTCCCTTCCTTCCTCCCTCTTTCTCTCTCGTCTTCCCCTTGTTTCCCATTCCATCTTTTCGGTGTCTCCGGCAGCGCTGTCACTTTTTGCTAAAATTGAATTTGAACCTGCCCCATTATCAGGAGTCATTTGCTCAAATTAGTTCCAAACTCCCACAGCCTAACAGCAGGCAATGAGCGGCTTTGACGATGCTGAATAATCATTACCGTCAGATGAAAGTCTCACATTTGCCAAAAGTTTTCAGGAAATTGAGATTTAACATTTTTTTGTTTTGATGACTGTCCATTTTTGGCTCTATGACGCCTCTGCACGGGGATTCTGGCTCCCTGGGTGCAACTTAGTCAGCACATAAAGGATCATCTTTTAATTCAGGTAGAAAGATGAAAAACATCACGACACAGTGATATATACGGGGAGAGAAATGTCCCGGTTCCTGTCTCCTGTCCGTTCTGCCTCTCTTGTTCTCTTCTGCCCTTCCTGCCCTCTTGTTCCCTCCTCGTCTCCTCCCTCCCTCCCCCTCTCCCTTTCACAGATAACCCTCACTGCCTCTGTCCACAACTGTGAATCGACTGTATTATCGCTCTTTCTTTTTCTCTTTCTCACTTTTTATCTCTTGCTCTTTCGTTGCTCTTTCAAGTCCTCCTGCAGTCCCAGACAGGCACACAGAAGGCCCCATCTCTGACCCATATCACTGAACATGAAAAGACCTGCCTGTCTCTGTGTGTGTGTGTGTGTGTGTGTGTGTGTGTGTGTTCAAAGGTATGAACTTCAGTGCTACAACAATAGCTGTAATGGACACCATGAACCTGAGCTCGGTCTATTGTGTCTATTAGCTTTGCACCATCACAGGCAGGCAGGGGAACAGATGAGTGGATGGTGGGTCAGTCTGAAACAGGCGGCAGGCTGACCTTAGAGGACCTAGCTTTTGGGAGATTGGCCCGTTGGTCAGCTTACCCATTAAGTGATGAGAACAGAAACAGCAAAATCATCCACGTGTCCCCGGTAGATTGTTCGCTCCAGTGTTCCATGCTAACAATTTAGAGTCCACAATGTTGACTGATAGTTGGTGACTAATGGTGAGAAAATGAGAAAATGTAGCAGCCCTAAAGCTAAACAGTAAGTCATTTTAAATATCCAAATATGCAGGCAAGTCTGGCAGTTTTGTGTTGGAAATTGGTAAAAAAAAAAGTGAACTACCAGGGACTATTTTCCCTGTTTATATAGGAAGTGAATTGTGGTGGGCGATGGGAGTGTACAACTGAAAATCACCGTGCAGCAGATGAATATGTGGTTGCTCACCTGAAATGGTTCCAAAAATAAACCTGGCTCCTTAAGCTATATGAATCTTTTATGAATGTAGAGGCCATATAAAAAACCCTCAAAAACAAAGTTTGTATTAAGGTCAGTCTTCTTACTTTGGACGATGCTAGTCGCCTACTATCACTCAACATAGTGTATGCTAAAGAGTTAGCATGGAGCACCAGAGATGATCTACCGGGAACCCATGCATGATTTTGGTGTTTATGTTCTCATTATTTAATGGGTACGTTGACAAACCCAATCTCCCAAAAACCTGGTGCATTCCTTATAAATATCCCACCTGTAGGATTTTCTCCTGAATACATCGCTGTAAAAACCCCTGGTAACAACACATTCCAGGATCGTGTGCTAGGAAAAAAAAAACAGCGTCCATTGCTGTTATCAGTGGCCTCCATCATCTGTTTCATGCTGTCGTTTGGGACAGTTGACATGAAAATCTGTGTAATCCACTTAGATGCACTGTCGAGTTGTGCATCAGAAGCAGAGCGGAAGAGGAAGAGGAAATAATGAAATATGCCAAAAGCAGGCAGCTCAGAGGGGCCGGTGCTGCGGTTCATCTGCCAGTGAAAAATCCCACGAGGGTGACCTTTAACCCCAAATCCATTACCTTTCCTGAATGTTGAGGCTGGGATGTTGTGGTCAGGAGTTTGCCAGTTCACCACTTTGGTTCAGGACTCCGGGTTGAGAGCGAATTTGCTAAATGGAGATCTTAATTTAGCCCCCCCCCCCCCCCCACCTTCATCCACAAACCCAAATCAATGCATTCAAACCGCTCACAAGACACTTTAGCCAAGCACTTAACAAAGACCCTGGAACTGAGTAAAATCAATTTGATTTCCCATTTGAAAACCAAGGCTGTTTGTGTGTGTGTGTGTATGTGTGTGTGTGTGTGTGTATGAGATGCAGATGGGATTTCGGGAATGGGGCCAGCACACACAATTGCTCCATTGAGTTGTCTTACACCCCCTGAGTCTCTCTCTCTCACTCTCTCTCTCTCTCACACACACACACACACACACACACACACACACACACACACACACACACACACACACACACACACACCCTGGTGAGACTTGTCACAGTTTGCTCAGTGCAGTCTGGAGTCTCAGCCCAGTGGAGAGAGGGAGAGGCGTGTTGGGGTACGAAGCCTAATGGGTTTTACACACCCACACACACACACACACACACACACACACACACACACACACACACACACACACACACACTGTTTTCCCCCAAACCTTCACACACACTTATAGTACACATGAAAATATACCAATGTGGTTGTTTTATTCTAGATTATCTCCTTCTGTTGTTCTTCTCAGGGTGTTACTAGCTCATTCAACCCACCCTGGGTAAATAAAGGTAAAAAAACAAAACACTACTGCTCACTCTCTTTTTCTCTCTCTCTCTCTCTCTCTCTCTCTCTCTCTCTCTCTCTCTCTCTCTCTCTCTCTCTCTCTCTCTCTCTCTCTCTCTCTCTCTCATATAGAGGTTTTATTATGGTGTGACAAAAGGAAAGACATTATTTAACAGTCACACACGGCCTAATGAGCTCCTCTCTGTGTTTGAAGTGTAGAGCAGTTTGCATTCCCCGCAGCCATGCATCAACAGGTGTGTGTGTGTGTGTGTGTGACTCAGTCTGACACACTCCTGATAAGTTCTGTGGTGTTCTAGATGTCTCTCCCCCTCTGTTACGCCTTATTAAACCTCAGAGATAGACAGACACAAAGAGAGAGAGAGAGATAGAGAGATTTTATTTACCCAGGGTGGGTTGAATGAGCTACATTTTAGTAACACCCTGCTTCACTCTCATACAGTTGCACACATTTCTCTCTCTCTCTCTCTCTTTCTCTTTCTCTCTCCCTCTCTCTCTCTCTCTGCCTACATCCTGCTCTCTCGCCCCACGTTCAGCCTCTCTCACTGTCATTCTCTTTCTCTCCTATTCTGACTGTCTCTTCTCTCTGTAGTTTGATGTTAGGTGACAGCATAGTGACAGCTATCATGACTTCCTGACAGCCATTCGCAGGCTGTGTGTGTGTGTGTATGTGCATGCAGTCATCTAGTGCTTCCCTCTAAGCATATGAAATAATCTAAGCATATTGTGAGCATCTTGTAAGTTCTCATATTCAAGCTTTCTTTCCAGTTATCTAGTCATAGTTTCCCTTTTATGGAAACGTCTGAATCAGACAGCAGATCCCATGTCAGCTTCTAAATTACATTCAGCCCAAGGATAAAATTTAATAGCACATGAATTTTACATTTTTGTGGTAAAACTTTCAGCCACAGAGGCAAATGATTTCAAAAAAATTCATTGTACTTTTTTATAATACAACAGGCCGTCTGCCAAAATACACAGTAGAATTGACAGTTTTACAAACTGCTGCCAAAATATACAAAACCATTGCGTTTGGCTGCTGGCTTGTGGCTGGAGTTGATGTCATGCTCTTTGTTTTATATTTACTTTTTTGTATGTTTTTTATGTTTATATGTTTTTGTGGTATGCCGCAGATGAACTTCCTTTGTAGCTAGTCTGCCTATACCCAGTGAACAAAACAGTTGTTGGTTTGGTGATTTCATACCTACTGTTCATATCTGTGTGTCACTCTTTTCTTGAGTTATGTCCATTTATTTCAGCTGATGCCACCAACGTCTTGTGAATTGTTTGACTAGCTGCAAATTCATCCCACAAAGAAAAACAGTATGAATCACTGAAGAGAGGAAATTGTGTTATTTTCTTCTTATGAGTAACATCTTGATTAAGTATAAAACTGCAATTAGTTTTTAGAGAAACCAGACAGTCACCTACAACAATGAGATCAGAGCAAACCTACTAGTCAACTGGATTAAACTTGGCTGACAGTCAGACTGTGGTAGGAAAGCATTTTAAATCGGCGGCTCTATCATGATTCTGCATGGTTTTACTGTTAGTCAAACAACTGGAGCAGAACTGTGACCACTGATAGGATCGATATTGACAAACAGCGTTATCTAATTTTAGCACATATCGATTTGAAGTTGTTAAAAAATATACGTTTCTGGTTTCTTTATTGATATTTTTATGGAGAAATCAATAGAGTGTGTTCTGATTCTATTTGGGAAGTGCAAATGTTACACAGAGAGCAACTCCCCTGATGAAATATGGTTTAATTCAATATAGAATGAAACTGATATTGTTTTGATGTTGTTTTGAGAACAGGTGTTTAGTTTGATGCATCTGAATCAGTTTTGATATCAACGGTTCCCTTTAATGTTGAAGTGACTCACTGTGAACAGCAGTTCCTGGTAAACAGCAGTACGCTTTATGGCAGGTTGTTCCTGTATATTAGTGAGATAGATGAGAGGGGCTGTGAATGGAAACGCACACTTCTGCAGAGGGCTGTTTGCGTGGGAAATTGCACTGCACTGGCACAGATGTGTGTGTATATGTGTGTGTGTGCAGTAGGTGCTGGGCAAGAGGAAGACATTTTTTTCTATACATTTCCACAGTATTCAAGCCCTATTGAATGTAGAGTGAGCAACATTAAAACCATTGTCCTGTGGCTGTATTCCATTATGTTGGAAAATTGATTTTCTTTTCTGAAAGCATACCGTAGTGTATTGTTCACATGGTCCTGTAAGGATGAGACAATTCTGCAACCCCTGGCTTCATGAAACCCTTTCAAAACCAGTTGGATGAACTCCAAAATGCATGGTTGTCAAACCAACAACATAAAATAAAAGCCATTTGATGGCTTTTATCCAAAGCATCTTGCAGTATTATGTAAGTGTGTGCATACATTTTTAGCATGAGCTGTCCCAGTTGGAATTGAACCCCTCACTCTGGCAGTGTTAATGCCATTTTCTATGTATTGAGCTATATAGGACCAAATAATAGAACCAAAAAGGTCCTATATAGCTGCTATATATAGGACCTTTTTTGAGATGTGAGGTTTCTGCAGCATATGGATGCTGCGTTCACCGTAAGATGTTATGCGAATAATGAGCCCTCTTGAGGCGTGATTTCAATGTGACAAAAGATTGTTAATTTTCTTCTTTCTGGCTCTGTGTTCCTGGTGGAGGAGGTGAGTAGAGAGGAGCTAGGGGGCTGGAGAGGTGAGGAAATAACCAGCTGAAATTCAAAATGTCAAGCTAGTGACAGAGGGAGGAAATGGAGGTGAGGAGGAGAAGTGAAGAGGAGATGAGGGTCAATCGGAGGGGGAGGCGGCATACGGCAGGGAGAGGAGAGGTGAGGTGGGGGTGGGGGTGGGGGTGGGGGTGGGGGGAGATGGGGAGGAGATGTCACAAAATGACAAGATGTGGAGAGGTGAGTGGAGGAGACGGGAGCGGAGGAGGTGAGATACATTAAAACGAGTTGAAGTTAGGAGAAATTAAAAGGTGGGGGAATGAAAAGTCCATTGATGTAACCTGACAGTTTGATTCCACTGTTCGCTGCTTCAGAGGCACAAACACACAGTCAGTAACAGAGTGTTGAACTCCCAGACTTCAACACTGCATCGCTGGAAATCTCTGGTGGGAGGCAAAACAAAAAGACTGCAAACAGTAGGTCCTCCCTCTGTGTCCTTCTGTTATCCTCCATCCCCCATCTCCCTCTCTCTCTCACTCTCTCTCTCTCTCTCTCTCTCTCTCTCTCTCTCACTCTCTCTCTCTCTCTCACTCTCTCTCTCTCTCTCTCTCTCTCTCCCTCTCTCCCTCTCCCTGCGTGTGGTAACATCCAAGTTGCAGCTGTTTTTAAAACTAGTTTTCAGCAACAAGCTCCTTTTGGCTCCTTTCATCCTTTCATGTTGAGCTACTGCCTGAAGACTCTCTCACTGTGTGTGTGTGTGTGTGTGTGTGTGTGTGTGTGGCCGGAGGACACAGAGCTGTGATTAAAGAGGAGGAAAAAAAACGTGAGTTGTTCTAGATTCTTTCTTCTCCTGGATAAACAACTTGGAGAGCTAGCCAGACAGGACAGCATCACCGCGGGGAGCCTGAACTGGGGATATTAACACGGGCACAGTGTGAACAAAGAGCGCTCACTCAGTTTCTCGCAGTTAAACACATCACATGTTTGTGCAATATATGTACCACATGAACATTTCTGCTCCTCTGGCATCATACTGAGGGTTATGCAGCAGATAGAGATTCTTCGGCTGAGGAAAAAGAACTGTGGTGGTGGGTTGCACACGTTTTTTTCTAACTTGATTGCTTTCTTCAAGTCAACACTGCTTTAGCTGTGTAGAGGAAGGACCACTCTGTTCTTGGATTCCAGTTCCAGCTTTTCCAGCGATAAGACAAATGTCCTAAGCCCTGCCCTTGTCACAAACAGGATAGGTGACAAAGTGCAGCCCTGGCGGAGACCAACCCCCACAGGAAACAAGTCCGACTTACTACTGAGAAGCCGGACACATCTCTCGCTTTGGGCGTACAGAGATTGGATGGCCGTCAATAGTTTCCCCCGCACCTCATACTCCCGCAGCACCTCCCACAATATCTTTCGGGGGACCCGGTCATAGGCCTTCTCCAAATCCACAAAGCACATGTAGACCGGATGGTCATACTCCCAAGCCCCCTCCAGGATTCTTGCGAGAGTAAAGAGCTGGTCCGTTGTTCCACGACCAGGACGGAATCCGCATTGTTCCTCTTCAATTTGAGGTCTGAGGGCTTAGGATTGTGTCACTGCTTTTTGCAGATAACGTGGTCCTGATGGCATCATCGGTCTGTGACCTTCGACACTCACTGGATCGGTTTGCAGCCGAGTGTGAAGCGGCTGAGATGAGGATCAGCACCTCTAAATCTGAGGCCATGGTTCTCCGGAGAATCGGAGCAGCGGGAGCGGTACTGCGTTCGCTTTACCGCACCATTGTGACGAAAAGAGAGCTGAGCCAGAAGGCAAAGCTCTCGATCTACCTGCAATCTTCATCCCAACCCTCACCTATGGTCATGAACTATGGGTCATGACCGAAAGGACAAGATTGCGGATGCAAGCGGCCAAAATGGGTTTCCTCAGGAGGGTGGCTGGCATCTCCCTTAGGGATAGGGTGAGAAGCTCGGTCACCCGTGAGGGACTCAGAGTAGAGCCGCTGCTCCTTCGCATAGAAAGGAGCCAGTTGAGGTGGTTCGGGCATCTAGTAAGGATGCCTCCTGGTCGCCTCCCCAGGGAGGTTTTCCAGGCACGTCCAGCTGGGAGGAGGCCACGGGGCAGACCGAGGACCAGGTGGAGTGATTACATCTCCACGCTGGCCTGGGAACGCCTTGGGATCCCCCAGTCAGAGCTGGTTAATGTGGCCAGGGAAAGGGAAGTTTGGGGCCCCCTGCTGGAACTGCTACCTCCGCGACCCGACCTCGGATAAGCGGTTGAAGATGGATGGATGGACGAATGGAAGACAAATGTGTTCAATTCATAGGTCTTGTAGGCTTCTACTGAATTACCGCCATAAAGAAAATAATATAAACACAAGTCCAGATTTGCTAAAACCTTTAGTGTGTACCATAACCTTTGCAATTTTCAAAGTCAGCAGTAAGACTTGTGATAAGTGCGAGACAATTTGCTTGACCAATCGGGAGTTATGTATTGCGTGATTCATTCATTCATATTCATGTCATTGGTTTTGCACATGTTAAAAGTTTTTGCGCCCGTGAAATGCTTCAGCAGATCAGGGCCTTGGAGAGAGTGAGCTGTGTTCTTTTTCTTTAGACAAATGACCTTGTGTGAAGCACAATCTGAGCTTTTGTCTCCTCCTCATTCCTCCTCTTAAGCGAAGCAAGTTTTTCTTCTTTTGTGGCACGGTGTTGGTTAACGCCGGTTTTTATTCTTGTTTTTGTGATGTTTAGCGGCAGTGCGAGTTCACTCCTCGGTCAAGTCAAGCGAAGTTAAAAGCAGCCTAACACCAGGCTTTGGGTGGTGATGAAATCTCTCTCTCCATCTATCCTTGACCTTAAAGGAGCATCTTATTAATATTTTATCCCAGTTGTAACTGCAGTTGATTCCTCCAGAAACATTTCTGCTATGAATGTAGGTAGGCTGATGTGATTTTTTTGCTATATTTTTCCATTTACATTTTAGGCATTTAGCAGACACGCTTGTCTCGAGCAACTCGCTGTCAGTGCAACAGTAGAATAAGCTTAAATTCCTAGATCAGCAACATTACAAACAACCAGTAGAAAGGAATGATGAGTACATTGCATTTTCATTTTTCTAAGCAATTTGAGTGAGTAGAGAGGAGGGGATGTGATTCAGTGGGGGAAAAGTTGATGTGAGGTACTAGTTTAAAAGATTAGTTTTCACTAGACATGGGACGATACATCGAAATTCAATATATCGCAATACAAAAATGTGACAATACATATCTTGGGTCAGGTGTGTCAGGTGAATGCTGATATTAGCTACATTTTATTCTGCTGTAGTAATCACAAGTGAGACGGCTTGCCCATCACGACTTCGCAAGCTCTCCACAGAAATTATATTATTTGCACTTTGTAATGACATTTTTTAATTGTTGTTTACATTCTAGCAAGCCAGTGCCATTGCTAGAAAGATTTGTGGCTCAGAAATAAACATAATTCTGCATCTACATACTTCGTTGTCATTGAACTTTTATTTATTACATCGTATCGTGATTGTATCGAATCCTGAACCCCATATTGTCTATCGAATCGTATTGTGTTCCCTAGTTTTCACCGTGCTGTGATGGAAGACGGGCAAGTGACTCTGTTGTTCTGACTCAAGAGGGAAGGTCATTCTTTTTACTTTTTTGACATTTATTTAACCAGGCAGGTCAGTTTTAAACAACTTTTCTCATTTAAAGTGATGGTCAGGCAAAAGAACGGCTGTAACGTTTTGTTCTGCGTGCAGGAAGACCGTGGCACCGACACTGCCAGGGTTGGGGGTCCTGAAGGTCAGAGGTGGAGCTCAGTAGGGGGTCAGTGTCTTGCTCAGGGACACCTCAGCCGGACAGGTGCTTGCTGTCACAGGGGTTTGAACCTGGCCTTCTGGTTGAAGGCTGTTCCCTGTAATCACTAACGTCACCAACTGCTGCCTACGCTTCCCTTTGGATAAAAGTGTCCACCAAATGGCATTTGTTACATAAAACAATATACTGACTAGAAAGCCAACAATATGTTTTTGGGTGATGCTTCTTTTTCATTGACCTTTAAAAAAACAAGGATTATATCACTTCAGAACAAACTAAATATAACTCCTGACTGTTTGAGGTGTGTGGGCGGTGATGTGCGTAGAATCTCTCCTGAAGTTCTTTTCTTTTAAAGTTGACCTGCATTTTATCCAAATATGCTCTTGTTACATGAGTAGTGATGACAAGCCTCAGCACTATATTAAACTGTATCCTGTCCTCCCCCTGAGCTGCTGTCCATCAGCATATTTCATTGCTTCCCTTCCCCACTGCTTCTGAAGCGTGCTGCACCAGTCTGCTGGAGGGATTCTGCAGTGAATTAAGCCCACAGAACAAATCACATCATTGGCGCTACTTTTTGTATTGGAAACAGGCATGGATTTTGCTAGCTTTAGACTCTGCCAACAAAATCAATTTTTGTTTGATTTTGAATTAATTGCAGTTAATAAGAAAATGCCATACATGGCACCATGACATGCATTTAATCAGCAATGGATTAGGGGTAAACGTCTTCCCTTCGGGCATTTTTTTTCTCTTTTTTTCAAATGCCAAATGTTATAATATTGTCTGTATGTCCTTGGTGTGTGTGTGTGTGTCGGCATGTTACACATGTGTGTGTGTCTGTGCTTATGTTTGTGCATGTTCCTGATTCTGTGCATGCCTGTGTGTGTGTGTGTGTGTGCACATTTATGTCATTAAAGTGCTATGTGTGTTTGGCTGCATGCATGTATGCGAGCATACACTGTCTGGGAATGTGTGTGTGTGGTGTGTTGGTGAACTCTGGCTCTTAGCTGTGTTAATCTATCAGTGGATGTAGATGTGATCAGATTACTGTGGATTATACTCTGACTATTAGAGGCTGGGCGAAGACTAGATATCACACATGCACACGCACACACGCTCACAGGCAAACTGCAGATAAGCACACATAAAGTATGCATGTACCCAAACTGGCACACTTGTGGGCACGGACACACACAAACACACACAAATATGAGCACACACACTTGTGTATGCACACGCATTTGCTTGTTCTGGTGTTGGCTTAACTCCATCCCATTACCAAAGAAGCAGGTGTGAGAGTTCTGCAGCTAAAGGCTTGAGTCCTTCATATGACAGAGAAATAAAATACTGCACTGTGTGTTCGGACTGCCAAGTGCCCTTAAGCATTAACTTCAAGTATGAATTGACTGAAATTTGAATATTAATGATACATTTTATTGGGTGCAGTGAATGGACAATACGTTCTAAACAGATAGATTCTATCTGGAGTTGATTAACAGTGTGCGAGAGATTTGACTTGGCATTCTGCTGAATCTTTACTTTTACTGAGGTGAATCCAAGTATCTTCCCAACATCAGTTGGAGGAGTTAGGAGGAGTAGTAATCTCTTCATCAGGCTGGGTGTTCTCTGCCGTGATGCTGCTAGCAAACGTGAGTGTGCTAACAACAAACTAGCGAGCTAGAAGAAGAGACTGTGAGATCGACAGAATGAGAGTCTATGGAGCCGAGGCATGAGGAGCCAGTGATGTGTTCAGTTCAATCAGATCTAAAAAAAAAAACCGAAAGAAAAGAAGAAGAAACTGCTGTTTTTGATGTATTCGACATATTCAACAGGTTGGGTCTTGAATTCGTTGTGTTGTGTGATCATTGTTAGTTTAGTTGGCACCCAAAGGTGCTGTGTCAGATGAAGGAGCGCACCCTGGGTTAGCAGGTAAGACCTACACCATGTTCTTGTCACGTTGTCTCTCTCCCATTTTTTTTCTGTCACACTGTGCTGCAAAATGTCACAAAAATGCCTGAAATAGTCATTCCTTTCTTAAAGGAAATAATTCCTTAATCACACTGTGTGCAGTATGGTGTGTGATGCTGCCCTACATAAACCAACAACAAAGCATTGAAATAAACACACACCGCAGGGACTTATACACCCAAGAGAGTTGTTAGGTGGCTCAAACCAGGAAAACAAACCAACCGCAATGGGGGGAAAAAATCATAAAAAGGCAGATCAAACAAGGCACAAAGATATCAAAACAAAAGGAACTAAACTATAAAAACACATTTCTAAAACTTCTATAAGAAAACATACCTAAGTTACGTTAAGTTGTCAATACAACATTATTGTCTCTCCTGGGATCATTTGTAAAGCGAACGTCAGCTCTTCTGTCGCTGACTCTCCATCGACCGCTGTGGACAGAGACCGGCTTTACACCACAGTGACAGACAGGGTTCAACTATCCAGCCACTCTGCTTCCTTCTCTTCCTCTCAATGAGCTTAGGGTGTGTGTGTGTGTGTGTGTGTGTGTGTGTGTGTCTGTGTGTCTGTGTGTCTGTGTGTCTGTGTGTGTGCGTTTGAAATTCAATGTGTGTACTAAGTGTGTCTTTTTGCCTCTATGTGTCACGACCATCTGTCAAATGGCACACTAACCAAGCGGCTGCCAAAACTGACACAGCAGAGGAGAGAAAGGGAGGGAGAGACAGAAAGAGAGAGAAAGAAATGGAAAGAGAGAGACAGAAAGAGGGAGGGAGAGACGGAGTGAGAGGGGGAAAGTGAGTGACGGGGAAATGTAGGGGAAGAGAATCAGAAAGATGAAGAAAAAGAGAAATGATAGAGTGCTATGAGGGTAGAAGATAAGAATTTATGAGAGATTTAATGTTTGATGTTTCAGCCATCTCACTTTGTGACCTGTGTGTGTGTGTGTGTGTGTGTGTGTGTGTGTGTGTGTGTGTGTGTGTGTTCAGTGAATTTGGTCCAGTGATGTCCCATCTCCGCATCTTCAGTCGACCTTGAGTAACCACTTCCTGGTTTTAGCTCATATCTTCCCTCCAGAACCCGAGAGAGAAGACTGAAAATCCTTCAGGGTTTCACAAAGTGGATGTTGGCTAAAAAAAGATACTGCACTATTCTCTGGTGTTAGTTTAATTTAAAATGATATAACCCAAAATGAAGGAGCCCCTGAACACAACTGCACCTTGTTAACAATAGCTTGCCAGTCCAGAAGATTGGACACCCTGCTCTGTTCTCTATTATTAATATTTCTGGCTCTGGCTGGCGCACTGAATTGGATTGAGGTGTGTTTTGTGTGTTTGTGTGTGTGTGTGTGTGTGTGCACTTTATGAATGTTAGTCATGTCTAGAGGAGAGCAAGAGATTGGCCGAGGCCATTTTCACTAAAAGGTTTTCAAAGCCTTTCATATGATTTATATGAGATATAAAAATAGCTTTCCAACATCTGCTCTGTAGTTATCCTATCAAATCATATTTCTTTCATTGATAAGTCATATTTATAGCTGCTATTTGTTGATAAATCATACGTATTGGATCTTAAAGCCCTGCATTGCTATCATTATCCCCTAATGCCTTCTGTCTTGGTGGTATCTGTGATGGACTGCACTTCCCATAAATCACTGGGGTGTGTAGTCAGGAAGCAGGCAGAACAATGCTGCAGCTGTCTCTTTGCTTTTACTTTCTCCCCCATCTTTCTTCTCTTGTTTTCGCTCTCTTAACCTTTTTTTCATTTCCTTATATTTCTCTTTGTCCATTTGCCCTTGTTTCCATCTCAGCTGTCCTTGTCTCATCCTCTCATCACTCCTCCTCTCACTTTATCCTCCTCTCCTGTCTGTTCTTCTGTCATTTTTGGCTCCTCACCTCCATAAAATTATGCTTTCTTTCTGTTGAAACCAGTAAAAATAACATTACCAGTCAGACATGAGAAACACAGTGCATTACTGAGCATGTTAAATGATTCTTGGAACAAAATCTGATGTTTTGTTTGGCTGCATTTTTACACAGGTGAGCTAATGGCATTTTGACAAAAAGTTGGTTTTCAGGGGAAGCAGGGGTCACTGGTCTCTTTCCAGTTCTGCTGTGCTGAGGGTGTATGAGTACATACTCGTGATTTTTGTTGTTATAGGCTATGCTTGTCAGGCAAGTCAGCTGTTCTCCCTCTGTATCTAATAAGTTAATTACCTGTCATTCAAACATGGGAAAAGTTACAACTTGACAAATGTGTGAAAATGGATGTAAACATTACAGCAGCAAAGGCAATCCTGAAAAATGGATTTTCAAAGGTTTGATGAGGTGTTCAGCTTCTAGATAAGGCAGCAGTAATACATATGCTGTCTGTTTTGGGGAATATTAGAACGTAAACAGATTGCCTTGATATTAGAAATTTACACTAGCATTGGGAAATAGTGTACATCCTCCTATCACTTTTGGTCAGCAGATTTCACAGTTAGACCCTGTGTTAAATAGCTTTGGTCTCAAATCAACTCATAGTAGGGAGTTTGGGATTTTTTAGGGTTTTACAGTCAAGGTTGTCAAGCCAGCCCGCCTTCACTATAAAGCACTGGGGGAGACCCTGTGTGTGTTGCACTAGGCTACATTTAAAATGACCAAATATCAATGTAATTTCAATTGCTAAAACTTTGGCTAGGGAATTTCCACTGGCATTCCCCAATGTATCCGTCTTGTTGCCCAACCCTGCTTTGCACTATTGATGTTGCACATGATGCTGCACATGAGCACAGATGCGTTGGTTAGGCCCGTTCTCATGGGAGGCAGAATTTTCCACAACACTGTTTCTAGAGTGGGACTGAGTTGTGGTGTGTGATGCAGCCAGGCGTGTCAAGAGCCAGCTGACAGTTTGGGGATGGGGGGGGGGGGCAGGTGAGGACACAAGAGAGATGTGACCAACTTGTGACCAGAGAGAGAGAGAGAGAGAGAGTCGGTGAAATTAAGAGATGGATGGAGACCTTGGCTGACTTAGGTAGTTCATGTTAGGTAGTTAAGTCGCTTTGTCTGTCTGTCCATCCTGTGTGCTTCTCTGTCTGTCTGTCTGTCTGTCTGTCTGTGCTGGAGGTGGTTGTATACAACAAAGGCGAACTTGCCCGAAATCACACCGCAGTTGAACATGTTGGCACATACAAATGTGTGTATTCTTGCTGCGGCTTTGTGCTGCATGCTTACTGACACTCCACGCCAGTGTGGATGCATATGAAGAGGTAACCGTTTTTAATCCCTAGTGTAATCTCAGGTTTATAATCCCTGCTTGATCGGCCATAAAGGTGCAGATATCCTCTAACAAACTCAGAAAGCCAAACCTTGAAAGTGAAAGTCTTTGTAATATTCTACGATGAGTAATGGCCTTTGTGTGTGCACACTCAGCTGTCTTGAATATTTACATAGAAATTCCTTTTGTGTCGTCTAAGATGTGTGAAATGAATTGGACAATCACACCTTGTTCCAGTCACTGGAAAAATAGTTGCGGTTGAAGAACAGATTGACCTGCTCTGCACAACAGATGAATGGACAGGCTGGCTGATAGGTGTGATGGAGGACAATCACTGAAAACAACAGCAGTTGCTTTGCTGTATAAAGAAAAATGCATTGCAAAATGCACAAAACACCAAAAAAATAAAAGCAAAGAAAGACAGATCAAACTGCCCAAAGTGGTGTGAAGATAATTTTTTCCGCCAGACCAAACACTTCTCTCTGGAGTATGAGCTGGCCAGTAAATATTGTTTTGCTCCACCTGGCTGCCATGGTAATCGCTTATAGAGCAGGAACCAAACCCACAAAATTTTGAGATAGCCCTACCCGGAGTAGAACAAAACATGACCTTGTTTTTTCATAACTTTGACATGTCCACTTCATGAAATGGATGGTCATAATTTTTCTTTTTACTGCAAAAGTCATTAAATTAATCAATTAAGTGATTCACCACATAGGCAAAAAAGTGCAAAAAAAAACGCCTGCCCTGAAAGAGGGAGTACCAAGTTAATCCCATGTCATTTTCTACCTACCGGTTATATTTACATTATATTTGCACTGATGGTCTACAGGTAGTGTCCCTACACTACAAAGCAACCAGAATGTCAAAATATGGTTCTATTGTGAATCAGCAGCCTTTTATATAAAGCCTTATTATAGGCGGAAATATCAAACAGTTAATTTTTCTGATTTTCTGACTCTCATTTCTAATCCTAATCTAATAATACTGTAATCAGTGCCCAATTATGATAATAATTCATTTCAGGTAGTCACTGACATTGTCTAATCAAAAACAAGAAGTAATAGTTTGTCACTGAGCACTATTATTGTGACTATCCAGTGAGTATAACCCAAAAAGTACACAAAAATGCCTGCCTTGTAACAGGGAATACCA
Organism: Centroberyx affinis; assembly: GCF_046629955.1. Taxonomy (NCBI): domain Eukaryota; kingdom Metazoa; phylum Chordata; class Actinopteri; order Beryciformes; family Berycidae; genus Centroberyx; species Centroberyx affinis. The sequence continues at coordinate 77,360 of NW_027280605.1, read as the reverse complement.
AGTTGATCCCATGTTTTTTACCCACTGGTTGTATTTACATACTTCATATTAGCACTGATGGTTCTCAGGTAGTATCTCTAGACCTCAAAGCAACCTTAAATTAACCACAATGTCGGGGGCGTAAGTGCGATTTTGGTCGAATATGAGTATTATATATCAATTGAAAGGTCTCAGTGAGATCTTTTCAGTGCCAAAAGGACACAACTGAAATCATGACCCATAAGTTTTAATTAAACAAAAACTGAAAGCCGTAACAGTAAAAGTAGGGTTTTGCTTGATGTCAAAAGGGCGTAACTGCACTTACGCCCTTTTGACACCAAGCAAAACCCCACTTTTGACACTGAACAAGCATTGTGGGTAGAGGATTCTAACAGCGCTTAGGTCTGCTCAAAATGCATGCTGACGTAAGTAATGCTAGCATGGCAGCATGATCACATCATTTTTAGTATCCTATTTATATCCTAATTAATATTCTAGGTCAGTATTAGATGAATGTAAATATGTTAATATTCCCATTAAAAACTTAGGCCTATAGATTAAAAATGTTATTTTATAATGTTAGGGGTGTGAACTGGTCAAGATGAGCTCTTGACCAGATGAGCCCCTCAGTGTTATGAGGAGTTTTACAGGTCTTTGAATGTGTCCCAGGACACATCAATAAAAGAAAAAAAGAAAAAAAAGTAGTAGTTTAGAATCAAAAGTAGTTTCTTATGTCTATAGAGCTTTATTAAAAAGGTTTATTAAAAGTTTTTAACAGAAAAAATGTATCAATCAATTTGATATGTTCCATGTAGCCTACAATTTTAAAGGCCTTGGTGAAAGTTGCTGAGCATTACTTCAAGATAAAGATATTCATTCTGATCTTGTTCTGAACAAAAACTAAGGCCCTTTTTGAGGGTTTGTTCCTGCACTATTATGTCACTCCCTCTCTTATGTCAGTCCCTTGGTCGTCTTATGGAGGCAGAGAAAACGGATCAATACAGCGTTTTGCAGAAAGACCGACGGTGAAAAGGAGAAAAAGACTGCACACCAGAACTGGAGAGAAAATAAGAAAGTTAGACAATGATTTTCTAAATCAAAGGGCAGCGGTCTGGACAGTGACTGAATGACGCTAATAGCCAAACCTCTCAGTGTATTGATCCATTCATTATGGACGGTCGGATAGATGGACAGACGGAAGAATGGCTGGATCGTCTATCCATCCGCGTTAATTGTGAGGGCATGAATGTTTCTGAATGCAATGATCAGCTCAATAGGGATGGATTGGTGGGTGGATGAATTGATGAATGGACAGATGAAAAAATGAAACAACAGATGAGTGAGTGAATGAAAGAACGGATGACTGAAGGACTGTGTAAGTGGACGGATAAATGGACAGGATGGATTTATGAACGAGTTGTAATTCTTTGCTAGAAAACAGCTTCGATTACTGAACCTCATTTTGGGTTGGGTTAAATTTCTCAGTTGCTTAGTCAGACTCTGGTTCTGGTTCAATTCTGATAAAGTTGTTATTAGGAATTTTCTATCATGAGTTTCTGGTTTTATCGGATATGGAGCTGACAAAATGTCACTTTCTCCGTGGGGTTCGGATGTAAATTTAGATGCAGGTTGCTGTGCTTTTCATGCCTGATTCAAGCCTCGGCATCATGATATTGATATGAATTCAGGTCTCAGTCTGTGTCACATGTCGGCTTCCCTCTCTCCCACATTTCTCCTGACACTCTTCACTGTATGGTGTTGTGTTGTGTAGAGCTGAAACGCTATAAATATAATCTTCAATAAAAAAGGATTCTGCCTTGGACATGATGCATCAGCCCGCCTGTCTGCTGCTGTGACTCTGCTGATATATTCAAGTGACTCCTGTCTGCTGGGATTCAGGATCACCTGTGTGTCTATATTAATGTGTGTGTAGGTGTGTATGTGTGTGTGTGTATGGTATGTCTTACTGTGTGTTGTGTTTCTTTCAGGATGAATGGGGCTCCAGCGACTTGTCCAGTAGAAACCAGGCTCACAGCTCTGACGACAAGACACACACACTGGAGACTCTGCCGCCAGGTGGGAAGGCTCACTACCCAAAATGCACCACAACCACACTGCCCATAATTACATGACTGTATGGTGACATTAGGTAGGAAAGTGCACTACTTGTCATCCACCACAACCACGTTACACATAATTCACCAGGGAGAGAGAGAGAGAGACTGTCAGGATAATATAAAGTAATACTATTTTTTAAAAGAAACAAATTTTATATCTTGCTGCTTAAAACCAAACTATCAAACAGATCTTGTGTCATATCCAAAGCGCAGGACGTTGACCCATATCTTCCCCAGAGGAGCGCGGGTTGGGAGAGTGTTCAATATCCCATTGTTTCCCCCTCAATGCTTGTGATTGTGCTGAGGGAACGGCAAGCCAAATGAATCCCAACCGTAAAGCATGGGAACAGCAGAGCAACACACTGCACACCACAGTTGCATATCCAGAAAGAATGTCATACCATTTTTCTCTCTTTTTTTTTTTTACATGTATTTTTATTGAAAAGCGCAGATCAAAAATTCTTTTACAGATTTTAAGTTAATAGAACATGAAAATCCTCAGTCTTCCTAACAACCATAGATAGATAGATAGATAGATAGATAGATAGATAGATAGATAGATAGATAGATAGATAAATAGATACCAGAAAGACCATTGGATTAGGAGAAGGCTGACAAACTGTCACTTGAAACTACTATTTCCTTGCCTGATTGTGAAAATCAAACAGAAAATGTACAGAAAATGGGTCTAGGAAAAGATGGGGGGACATTTTGAAAGCTGCGATATTTTAATTCTAAAATTCAAAACAGCTGTCAGCTGACTGTGGCTTGGCCTTTCTAGTGTTAACAAAATGTTGCGTCTGCATATGTCAGTTTAGAGTATGTGGGACATCAAAGCTCAAAACCCAATTTTACAAGTCACTCTACAGGCTAGTATTACCAATTTGACTCTGCTAGTGTACAGTATCTTACTGAGCCTACCTTCCAATACATGAGGAGGCCATAGCAACATGATACAGGCAGTAATCTGATCCAAAATGAAAAAGTTCCAGTCTAAAACATGCAGCTGCTGAAGCCACTAATTTATCCAGAATAATTTGGGGATCCATTTTAATCTTCCCGCAACCCAACTATGCGTCCCCACCCAGAGCCGGAGAAACATTGTTGCAGAGAACAGTCCAGCAGAGAGTTTAGAGCCGAGGAGGGAAGTGACAGGAGAGAGAGAGAGTAGCTGATGGTCTCTGTGTACCAGCAGGCATTTCACATTCAACACTTCTCCTCAGCCCGGCTCAAAGTCCAGCTGCTCCTTCACAAGCCCTCAGTGCACTCTCTTATCTGATCCGCCACTTGAAATGGAATCCAATTCGATTGTTCAAGTGGGGGTGTTTCAACTTCAGGGTTACTTTACATCCAGGGTATATCACACAATATTACCCGTGTTCCACACACACACGCGCGCACACACACACACACACACACACACAGAGCAGAGAATAGGAGAGGGGAGATGGAGAGTGGAGAAGATATGAGAGGAGGGAAAGGTAAGGAGGAGGAAAGAGGAGGGGCAGTGAAGTGAGAAAGGAGGAGAGGAGATGGGGTGAGAAAAGGGTGGAACAGATGGATGAAAAAGTGATAGAATAGGAAGGAGAGGTGGAATGGAGGAGGAGCTGAGAGCTGCAGAGGTGTGTGAATGCCCTTTTAATTTTTTTCTAACCTGTATTTGTCCAGGGAAAGTTGACTGAGCCTTTTCCAGCAGCAGCACTCGGCTTCACACTCACACACTTTACTTCACACTCTCACACACACTTGCCCACCTGGGAGCTGCGCAGTACGACCGCAGTCTGCCGCTGTCGGTCCGTAAGAAGCTCTCCACTGCAGTTTGTTTGGGGTTGAGTGTTTGGATTGAGTGCCTTGCTCAAGGGCACATTGATGGTAGTTGTTGAGGGAGGGGAGAGTGTTACTCACTTTACCAAACCACATTTTCCCAGCTGGTCCTGGGATTCAGACCTCCTTATGGTTGTGTTGATTTGTCCACACAGTGTATGCTGAAGAGTTAGCATAGAGCACAGGAGTGACTGATCTACCGGGGACATATGGATGATTTTGGAGTCTGTGGTCTCACAACGTAGCAGTTGACCAACGGGCAATTCTCCGAAAACCTTGACGCATTCCTTTAAATTGAATTATGTCCACTTCGGCATTTTAATTGGATATTTTTCGACCGGTAGATCGAAAAAGACCTTGGTGCGCATCAAGCTTTCGAGGCCCGTTTTGTGCTGGCAGGTGGGGGGTTCATGGTTCGGGACAGACCAAGGCTGTTGTACTGAATGCGAGGGCCGGCCTGCCAGTTGCCATCACTTGCAAACACATGACAGTGTCAGGAGGGGTTTCCAGAAAATGTTGCAACAATCAAAAAAACAACCAGTCAGCAGCTGCGGGTGGAGACAGCTCAGGGACGAGCGGGGCCGAAGGAGAATGAGAATGTGAAAGCAACAGACAGACAGACAGACAGACAGACACACAGACAGGCCGCACCATGCAGCAGCGGTGTGCAGAACAGCATCGCAACACACAACAACTCGCCATTCCTCGTCTCAGCAGTCTATAGCAGCAGACAAACACCCGGTAGTAGATGGGTGCACCTACTCAGCTGGCCTCAGGGTGTGATCCCAAATGTCAAACGGATGAGTAATCACAGGGAGAGAGTGGACAGTTAATCTGCCTGGAGTCGTCCACCATTTGTAATCCGAAGAAGAGGAGGGTTAAAGGAGAAACTCTACAATGAAGATTCTCTCTTAAAGTCCCAATGAAGCCGCATTTTGAGAGCATCTTGCTTCCTTAATGTGATTTATTTTCTGCTGAAACAGGATATTAGGGCGGGACATAATGTCAGCAGGGATCATTCAAAAGTGTAAACCAATGGGATATCAGTTAAGGAGAGAAAGGCAGTTTTATTTGAAGAGAGGGGCGAAGGGGCGGATTGTTCAAAAATCTGTGATGGTTTTATTGGTTTGAATTTTTATGTTGCCTCCTGGTACACAAAGTCACCACTAAAGACTTTCAGTTTTCCTATAAGTAAAAGTAATACAATTTTATAAAAATACAAGAAAATAAATGCTTTGTCATCTTTTTGGGATAAATTGTTAAATAGGTGTATGGTATGATGGTTAGAATGAGTTAAAAAGGCAAAGAAGTCATTCCAGTGTGACTTTAAAGGAGAGAGGGGCCACAATCTAGAGTGATGCCTCCAGTTTTGTTCTAGTTATTCAAACTACATTCCTGTGTTTGTGTATGTGTGTGGGTGTGTGTGTGTGTGTGTCTGCGAGAGTGTGGAAGACAGAGCTAGAGACTTGTGAAGTTGAAACATTAATTTCAACACATTAATTACTGGCTGCCACTAAACATGGATATCAGCAAGGACATCACACACACTGACACATTCAGCAGTGTCTCGGAGGCACTATTATAGTCACAGACAGATCATCGCAAGCTTGGGCTAATTAGCATGCCAGACACATTCACACACTCCGAGGCTAGATACATGCACACACTCACTGTCTCCTCCCGTCTCCCTCTCTCTGTCTGTCATGCACACACCCATGCATACTGAGAGATAGCGTAATCTTACACTGCCATATGCTTAACGAGTCATTAGCATAGCAGCTGCACCCAGCTAATTAGCTGCATTGTTATCCGTGTGTGTGTGTGTGTGTGTGTGTGTGTGTGTGTGTGTCGGTGTCGGTGTCTCGGTAGTCAGTGACAAACTGTGAAATTAAACATGACAACTTTCTCTGTTTAGTGCGCAATAATCTAGCTAATCTAGCCAGACAGACAAAACGTGCTCTGTGTGTGTGTGTGTGTGTGTGTGATAGTGTTTTTCATTCTCAGTGTCTTTCAGTAAACATATTCTGCTTTCTGAACTCATAGATCAGGCTACAGTAAATTAGTGAATTAATAAGGTCAGCATGATTTTTTTTTTTTTGATCGACTACAGTGCAATAAAAGATTCCTTGTGTGTGTGTGTGTGTGTGTGCATTTCTTGGATACTGTGTGTATCTAAGTGGGCTTGTGTGTGCGCCTGCTTTTCTAATTTCATGTTTATCATAAAACCTTCATTAATTGCCGGGGTGTTTTTGAGAGTCTATTAGAGAGCAGCTATTGCAGACAGGTGTTGATTTCATCCCAGCTGCTTCTCTAGCTTTGCCAAAGTGTGTGTGCTTTGTCTTCTGCTTTGTTTTTTTCCTACATATTATCACATATAGCATAAATTTCATGTCAGATCTCGGTGCCATGTCACTGCCTTGTGGAGCATGCACTTGAGGCAGTGAGGTTTCCTCCCTGTCAGTAATGCGGGATGCTTGCATCAGCCAGGCGGTGCCTCCACTTAATATTCCCATAGCTTTATATTCTCATGGCTTTATATTCCCATTCATTGCAGAGATACATTTTCAACATTTGCGAAGGTTGGTAAGCTGTCTTTTGGTGATGGGAATTATCCTCTGACGTATGACGGGCTCCCTGGTGCTGTAGCATTCAGTTGAAATTTCAAATCTCAATGAAATGAGATGCTTCCTTTTCCTAAGACTGTGACTTTTAAGAATTTGTGACAGTTCAACATTATGCACCACACTTTTGAACAGTTTCTCCCTGTGTTGCGTCCTGCCCCAAAATCCTGTTTCAACTGGAAATGCATTGAATTATGGAAGTAAGACACCATCAAACGTTTCCTTGCAACTTTAAAAGAAATTTTAATCGGTGTATCTTTGTTCTTAGCTGTACCTGTGTGTGTGAGTCTGATAACCCACAAATAAGGCACACTAGCAGGAATTTGACCAGAACCTGGATGAAATATGTTTTTAAGCCTAGTTTTAGTTTGATAGTAACTTGGTGTGTGTGTGTGTGTGTGTGTGTGTGTGTGTCCGTCCAGGTAAGGTACGCTGGCAGGACTTTGACCAGGACCTGTACGTTGGAGCCACGGTGGTCCGACCGGGCCAGGATCCCTACGCCAGGAACAAGTTCAACCAAGTTGAGAGCGACAAACTCCGTATGGACAGAGCAGTGCCGGACACAAGACATGACCAGTATGTATTATTACACACATAATAAACACACACACACACACATACTGAATGTATGGCATGCACAGACCCCCATCAGAACATGCTTACACAGTTGATATTATTGTGAACCACAGGGCTGTTTACATCACGCTGTTTTGAGGTTTGTGTGTGTGTGTGTGTGTGTGTGTGTGTGTGTGGCGGGGGGGGGGTGTATCAGTGTCGTCACTGTATGTGTATTCTGATTGCAGGATGTGTGTTTGTGCAATATATCCTTTACTATCTCCCTCTAATTGGCTGATTGGCAGTAGAATGGAAAGGGCCTCTTGGGAACTTCCTCTATTGCGGCCTATCAGATGAAACCAGGAAATGACCTATTCATATCGAAACTCCCTGTAAATGGCTGTTGATTGGCCCAGTGCTCTGTTTGTAAAATGAATCAGGAGACAAACTGGGTCATGGGCCGATATCTGATGGGTCCACACATGAGAAGAATAGTAGTGTGTTTTAATAAGCTTGAGTCCCAAGGAGAGAGAGGAGATTTCTCACGTCGTCCTCGGCTGAGAAAGCTCCAGAACATTTAGAGACGGCAGAGCAGATGACAGAAACCAATCTAATTCAAGCCAGCCAAGGCATTCTAATTTAGCAGTGAGTTTACACAAAGACTGCCTGAAAGCTCATTCTCCTTAGTGCCTGCTGATTAGTGTGCAGGGCATGTACGCAGAACAAACTACCACCACGTTTACCTTAATCCTTAATGCCACGTCAACCCCCTGTAACATTCAGCTTTAAACCCTTCTGAAGTTGGCAGTTTAGCAGGCTAAAGCGTGGTGCTGTGGGTTTGAATCCAGCTCATGAGCCTTGTCAACCTGTCACACCCCCTTCTCTCTGCCTTTTTTCCTGTCGCTCCACACTGTGTGGTCGTCAATAAAGCAGAAACACAACAAAATTAGATCTGAGCGAATATACTGTATAAATTGCAACTAAATAGGCAGTCTGACAGGGTTCTCAGGGGTCAAAATCATTTTTGTGGTCTTGAGAAAAAAAAAAAAAAGTTTTTGAAAATGAATGGATGGCCTTGAAAGTACTTGCATTTTTCTTAATTTAAATGTAACACCCAAATTCATCAATGTCATATCTTACCCCAAAAACATGCCAATTTTGAGTCCTTGAATTTCACCAAACAAAACCTTGAATGTCATGAAAAGTCATTGAATTTGATGTTCCAGTCAGTAGTATACTGGCTGTTTGGCTGTTGACGGGAATCTGATGACTGCCCTCGCCTTTTGAGCCGACCAAAACATACTGGACCTTTTCTCAGAGAACAGAGTAATTCTATTTTTGTACCCTGAGTAAGAGTAAAACGTCCTCGCTGAATTGGGCTGTTGTTTTGTGTGGCTGCACTTTGACTCAGACAGATGGACACGCTGCTCAGGAGAGAGACTGGGAGAGATTCTGGCTAAGATGAGTGTGTCAATTCTGTGATGTCTTTTTCAGGGTGTGTTTATTTCATTTCTTTTTAATTCATTTCTTTTTTTAAGACTTCAGGATATTTGGATGTGCCACTCTTAGTCATTTTCATTTCCTAATTTCCTTCATTATCACTTGCTTTTTTTGTACAATCACAATTTTACTGCAAGTCAAACAATACCTCGACTTTTTGGCAAATACGCTCTGATCAATTTAGAGCATTTTAACAGGAAGGTTGGTAGCCGTTTCACTGCTTTGTGTCCAGTAATGAGTACACTGTAGTGCATATGCTAACACTGTTTAGATGATGCTGAACTAGCTTGTACCGTCCGTTAAACAAACACAGTGCGCTTAACATTTAGAACTAAATAAACCTCAGACAGAAAGAGGTGAAACTGCTGCCAGCATTATCATGGTACAACAGTTTGTCAGTGTATCATGTCAATGGGCTTTACCCCCGCAGTGTCTGTCACATTATGTACACACACTGTGTGAATCAAAGACTAGTTTTACAAAGGCAGTGGTCTGGCCTCACTGATATATATTGACCTAACATTGACAGCCACAGCCATTAACCTACTAAAACAGCAGGGATCTATCTCCTATTGATATAGTAGTAATGTGTCATTTACCCAGCATGCAGCAGTACTAAAGGAGTAACAGTAAAGGGCAAAGTGGGGTTTAACCGGGCCTGGGCTAATTCAGCATTGCGTATAACACAGAATAAAGAGGACTATATACTTACTCTAAACTATACAAACGTATGAATCTGCTTCATTTTTTTGCAAGTACAATAAATGTACAGGAATGTTCACATTAGACTATCCATATACTCTCCAATCAGCATGTATACACTGTACACATACAGAGTATACATTCAGTCTATCTCCACATGGAGTGTGTATGTAAGCTGCAGCCAAGCTGAGTAATCCTCTCTGTTGGCAACAAGAGGGAGATGCAGATATGATGTCCTGGGGGGGAAATTAAGTGACCTAGATGATTTAAGTGAAAGTTACCTTCCTCTGTCTCATAACATGTTTGGTGATGTGTCATTCCGTGAGCCTGGAGCCTGGGTACATGACACACACACACACACACACGCACACACCCACACACACCACTTCATGTGATATAGTGTGGAATGTATGTAAAGAGTGTACAGGGTATTACCTCAGGATTTGACAGATTAGCAACCTCAAGGTCATGGGGTGGTGTGGGGTGGGGTGGGGTGGGGTGTGGGTGGGGTGTGGGTGGGTGGGCGGAACATTGGTGAACACCACATTCTCTCCTCCTCTTTCTCTGCTCCTTTGCTCCCTCCTCTCCTCTCCCCCTGCCTCATCTCTGCTCTCCTGTAGTGTCCTGTCACCCATGTTCCTGACTTTTAAGTCAGAGGAGGATTTGTCTCTGTTGGACACACAGACGCGCGCGCACACACACACACACACACACACACACACACACACACACACACACACACACACACACACACACACACACACACAATCTCATGGGATTTGTCCCTACTGTCTGCAAAATTCACTGTCAATCACAGCTTCACCAGAGCATTACTGTGTGTTTGTGTGTGTGTGTGTGTGTGTGTGTGTGTGTGTGTGTGTGTGTGTGCGCGTGTGAGACCGTGTCTCCTTCATGTGCTTGAGTGTGTGTATCTTTGTGTCAGTGTGTACTGAATCCTATTTACTGTATTCATGTATACAGAATCCGTTTAGTGCGAGGTTCCAGCACACAGCTTAGCTCTCACATTCTACTGTGTGCTTGTGTGTGTAGGTGTGTGTGTGTGAGACATGCGTGTATTTGTATGTGGGTACGTGTGGATTTATAACATGGTCCTATTGTCTTTGTGGTTTTCTATTTTTTTCTTGTCTTTTTTCCAATTTCTGTGGTTCGAGCATGTTTTCTAATTTGTGTGTGTGTGTGTGTGTAGTTGCAGACATAAACAGTGGAAGTCAGATCTGCCAGCCTCCAGTGTGGTCATCACCTTCCACAACGAGGCTCGCTCCGCTCTCCTGCGGACTGTGGTCAGGTAGGCATGTGTCATGTGTGATTTACACTGTGGCAGACAGTCCAGTGGTCTGTATGTTGAGATCTAAACTCGTCCTCTCTATCCTTTCTCTCTCTCTTTCTGTCTCTCTTCTGTCTGTCTGCTCAGTGTTCTGAAGAAAAGCCCTGCCCACTTGGTCAAAGAGATCATTCTGGTTGACGACTATAGTGACAACCGTGAGTAATACACACACACACACACACACACACACACATATGTACACAGACACATGCATCCACACAGACAGGCATGCACACATAAACACACACTCACACACAGATAAACATAATACTCAGATCAATGTCTAAATGCGTATGTAATGTGTATATCTTTTGTGGCACTGTGTGTGTGTGTGTGTGTGTGTGCGTGTTCCAGCGGAGGACGGGGCGTTGCTGGGGAAGATTGAGAAAGTGCGTGTGCTGAGAAACGACCGCAGAGAAGGTAAGAAGATGAAAGAGGAGAAGAAAGTTTTGGACAGTTTTCTTTCCACCCCCCCCCCAAAAAAAACGTCTCAGTGCTGTTCCAGGATCTGTTCTGCCTGCATATGATAAATGAGATTATTCACCACATGTCTCTCATTTGGGGCAAAACCATTCTCTTTTACTGTAAAACTGCTGTTTGTCATTAAGATTTAAGAGAATTTGGCCCTGAATTTTGTAACCCTGCATTACTGTTATGACTCCCATTCATTTAGCATTAATGGAGGGTGAATTCTGTTTATGTGAAAAACACCAGAGACAGCTCTTAAGTACTTAAAAAGTCAATCTTCTTACTTTGGATAATGCTAGTTTCATACTATCACTGAACATAGTGTATGCTAAACCGGGGACATGTGGATGATTTTGGTGTCTCTGTTCTCATTAATTAACGAGTTAAATTTGACCAAGAGGCCAATCTCCCAAAAATTCAGTGTATGCCTTTAAATCTATCTAAGTGCCTTCTTTCTATCTGTCAGGTCTGAGGGACTCAATACAAACAAAAATATAAAGTAAAAATATAAACTAGCTTAACCTTGATTATGATTATTATAACCAGTGTCTGTTGTAATGGATGTGTCTCAGGACTGATGCGTTCGAGGGTTCGTGGTGCAGACGCTGCCACAGCCTCAGTCCTCACCTTCCTGGACTCCCACTGTGAATGTAACGACCACTGGCTGGAGCCACTACTGGAGAGGGTGGCTGAGGTACAAACACACACACACACACACACACACACACATATTCATACGTACATACATACATGTATTCATACACACATAGAAATATCTATGAAGACAGACAAACTAAGGAATGAATCAGAAAAGAAAACAATGAAAGAAACAAACAGAAAGCATCAGCACAGCGGTTAGATAAGGCTTGGTATTGTAGTGAAAGAGAGAGACTGAAAGAATGACGTGGCAGACTGGTAAAGAGCATGGCACAGCCAATCTAAACAGTCACAACACACACCCTGCAGGGCAGCTCTCCAGCTAGTGGAGGGTACACTGCTTTGGCTCTTCCTTCTTCCAAAGAAAGCAAAATGTTGTCCAGGTTCTGGTTTAAGCTAAAGGAAAAACCCATCCTCGGATACTCTGTTATATATTAAGAATCTGTGATATTCAATGCATGCCAGGAGATATTTTGTGATAAAATGGGGCCATTTACGTTTTTTGGTGTACCCTCTTTCCCTCAGCTTTACTTCAGTTAGTGAGTTCTTGTATTTCCCAAAATTATTTTCAACAACCTCCAGAGAATGAACGTGAACTTGGTTCCTTCAGCTCCAGGTTATACATACAGTTGAGAGAGGGCAATAACGATGGCATTACCATAGTAAGAGAGCAAGAGTTTTTCCAGTTGAGAAAACATGAGAGTCATGCCTCTTACTAAAAACGCAGCCTGTCTTGCGGCTGCATTGCATTATGGGCTATGGAGGCTGCTGTCAGTGGAGAAATTAGAGAGTCTAGAAAGAAGCTCTTGCTCTTTGATTCTGAGGGACTGACAGCAAAACCTGATCTTTACCGCTGATGTTTTAGATTGCTGAAAACATTTCCACTATCAAACTCCATTGTAGCTGTGCTGGAAATATCTCAACGTGACGTTACGTTGTCCATGTTTGGCCAGTTATCCACAGGAATAAAAATAATACATCACCAAACAACAAAATAGTCCTAGAAATGCAAGCTAGAAGAGTGTTTTAGGGTGGATTTTAGCTTTAAAGGTACATTACATCTCGATAGTTTGAATTTTAGTTTGTTATTTTTCTTCACTTAGCATCACAGCTTGGAAAAACACTTTGCTCCAAATGGTTTAATAATAGTGGTAATGTGATACTTTATTGATTACTGTAGGGAATTTCTGTTTTTGCATGCCCCCCTCCACAGGGAGGTCAGAGGTCAGGGTCAGCTACAAAGCAGCACCCCTGGAGCTGGTAGGGATCCAGTGTCTTGTTGAAGGATGGTGTCCCTCCTCACCATGTCACCCTTCTGCCCCTTTTAACACTGTTAACATTCCTATGAAAAACAAGGAGCACAGCACATTGTGTCAATACAGGATTATTTGGGCTCATCTTCCTATGTGTGCACATACACACACACACAGATGTACACTTTTTTCACTTTTTTCCTTTCAAATGTCATCACCTATATGGTTATTTCACATTTTTTATATACTCTCACACACACAGGAGTAAAGCTGTTATATTTAAATGAAGCTGTGACATTACTGTGCAAATTTGAAAAAAGGGTTAGGGTGGTTCTCAGCCTGTCTGTGTTTCTGTCTTTCTATCTATCTCTGTCTCCAGTTACCTAGTTCCCTTTCTTCTCCTCACACGGCGTATCTACCCATTTGGCTGGCTGTAACAGTGAGGTTATGCCAGCATTTGGCCTAATCTGTGCTTAGATGACATATGAGGCAGCTGTGCTGAGCCTCACTTCGGAGAAAAAAGGAGAATTGTTCGGTAAACAGCAGCAAGTGTTCAGAATTTGCTTCTAACTTATCATAAATTTCAAAAAATCACTCTCTTGAGCCAAGAGCAAGGTTAGAAGATGTTTTCTTGCCTTAAAGGACCATAACAGCCAACTTTTACTTTCTAGTGTTAAACTGTTTTACAGGGATACAGTTCTCCTTTCTAGACACCATGTTTATTCAGTTAGAAAAGAGGGATCTTTTCACAGGTTCACTTTTCCTTCCTAAAACTACACAGTGAGCTATAAAAGGAATATCCATCCTCAAACTGACTGCACATAAACAGAGCTGCATTACAGAATATCAACAGTCTGCTGATGTTTACAGATTGCAGAAGTTTAGCAGTGACTCGACTTGAGAAAGAACTACTTGATTAAATATAATTTTAATCTGTGAATGGGGAACTGTGTAAAAAGGAGTTTGTTCTTTAAATGTTTATGCGCTATGCCTGAAAATACCCTCATTCTGCATTTAAACCTCCCAAAAGTGGCATTTTGTCATTCCCAAAGTAATGAGTATGGAGCCAAGTCTAAAACATTTTGCTGTCAAAATAATTGGCTTTGCTTTGCTTCGCTTCACTGGCACTTCTAAATAATAGAACACACAAAAAAACAGAAAGGAAATACAACCTGTGTGGGTGAGACAAAGAAACCTCAAGCCGCTTATAAAAATATCTCACCACTAAAGAAATAAACTCACTCGATACCTGGAAGCGCACTGTTTTTTCTTGTTGTTGTTGTTGTTCTGGCCACTTGAGCAATCCTTACTTAACTCTAAACCAAAGGGTGCAACCTGATGCCAAGGGTTTGATTTGGTTTCGAAAAACAAGAACGCTCTTTGCTTTCTTTTCTTTTTTTTTTGCTACCTCGTGAACCAGAGTGATGGATTTTAAGCTAAATATCCATAGATGAACCCATGATGTTAAGGGACTCGGTGTGAAACACTGTGCAAGCTTCTGTCTTCTGCCATGATGTTCCTCAAACCCTGGATCTGGACCCAGAGTGGTCCGCAGCCCTGCGTATGTTTGGTCCTCATTTGAGAAGACTAGCAGTCAAGTGTTTTTAACGAGCCTGGTTCCCTCAAGGCGAAATCACTCTGATCTGGTCCTGGGCCCAAAAAGTTCTAACAAGTTCTTTTGTCTCTCTCTCTCTCTCACACTCTCTCTCTCTCTCTCTCTCTCTCTCTCCCTCTCTCTCTCTCTCTCTCCCTCTCTCTCTCTCTCTCTCTCTCTCTCTCCTCCATCCCTCACTCTCTTTCTCTCCTAGGATAAGACCAGAGTAGTTTCTCCTATTATTGATGTCATCAACATGGACAACTTCCAGTATGTGGGAGCCTCAGCTGATCTAAAAGGAGGTACATTCCCCCAACAGAGAGACACATGCACGCAGGAGTGAACACACACACACACACACACACACACAGATGCAGTTGTGTATAGTTCAGTGAGTAGAGCTCAGCAACAAGACAGTGTGTTAGTTGTCACTTTAGAGAATTGGCTTTTTCTTATTGCTTTCAGTGAGGCTAAACGCCGCTGTGTTACTGACAGCATTAGTACCTGGGCATGTTTCTGGCCTTGAGCCAAAGTGCCAGGTGTTAACAGTGTGCTGTGCTTCAGAAAGGTTTTCATTTGTGACAAAGCCACAGCAGGAGCCCAGACCAGCACTTCTGAGCACTGTTAGCTTGGGTGCTCACTGAACACAGACAGGATATGTGCTCTGTTACCACAGAAATGTATGTCTTCATGTTACACACGTACAGTATTGTATCTACCTTCACATGAATTCACACAGGCATGCACACACAAATCGTACATGCATCTAGTCATAAATTATCTGAATTTTCCCCAGTGTAATAATATAATTAGGCTCTTCCACGCTTTCCTGAAACTAACTAAACTAATGTATTGCTGTGTACTTATTGATGTTGTCTGTTTTTGTGTGTGTGTGTGTGGATAGGTTTTGACTGGAACCTGGTGTTTAAGTGGGACTACATGACTCTGGACCAGAGAAGAGCTAGACAAGGCAACCCCATCGCCCCCATCAAGTAAAACATACACACACACACACACACACACACACACACACTCTTTGGTTACACACAAACTCTCAGACAAAGCCACTTGCACAAGTATATACTCAAAAATTCATACATCGACACATTATTGTTTGCCGTTTGCCACCAACTAATAATCTCACTCTTTTTCTCACTCTGTTTGCCTCACCACTCCCTTTGTCTCTCTCTCTCTTTCTCTCTCTCTCTCTCCCTCTCTCTCTCCCTGCAGGACTCCTATGATAGCGGGAGGTTTATTTGTGATGGATAAGGACTACTTCGAACTGCTGGGAAAGTATGACATGATGATGGACGTATGGGGCGGAGAAAACCTGGGTGAGTAGAACTACAGTGGCATAAATTTAAAGTCCAATAGAATTCCACCAGAGCATAAAGACAGTAGAATCACAGCAGAGCTATAACTTAATAGAATAACGGCAGACTGCGGTAGATTACATTACGACATGATTATGGATGTATGGGGAAAATGGAAAATCTTGGTGAGTAAAATTAACAAAGAATAGCATAGAACTAAGTAGAGAGTGGAAAGCAGAGGGAAGTGGCAGCTAGAGTAGACAGGTTTACCACCTACTGTCAAAATTTACCATCATTACCCTTGTGGCTGATGTGTCACACCCCGACTGCGTCAGCCATTGCTTATGTCACCAATAGAAACAACCCTGAATAGGTGACAGGGCTGTCAGGAGTTTTTCCAGGCGCACTTTAGCCTTTCACCGGCAGAGATCTGGAGGTTCTTTCTTTCATTTATGCGGTGCTGCCTGCTCGCCTTAGCAGTCACACACGGTTATGCTTTTTTGCTCAGAAACCAGTGGTTCCTGCTCACTTGCGAAATCTCCACTCTCCCGTGAGATTTGGCACCAAAATAGCACCACGGATGTGTCTCACGCTGCGATCAACTCATGAGATCATCTGGTGTGCGAGGCCAAGAACATGATAAAGGACAGAAAATCCTTGAGCATTTTGGTGGACATCAGGGCCAGTGAGAATCCGGGTAAAAAAAAGAACAAAGCAGAGTACAACAAGTCTTCTAGAGCGCAGTAAATCTTAGAAAATTACAGTGTTAATGTGATAATGATTAGGGTAAGTATGAGGTGAAAATAATTGTAGGCAAAGAATAGAGCAGATTTGCAATAGTATAATGATATAATAACAGCTGTTTCTCCCTGCTGATTTTCCTTTTAATTCAATGGGAAAATCGTTAAGAGTGAACAGCTGTCAAAATCACCCAGGCTTCTCTTCAGGCTCTGCGTATGATGATTCAGAACTGGACTGACAGTTCAGACAGTTCTGGATTACTTGTACTCATTTTGCCAACGCTGTACTCAATACTGCCGCAGAGAAATTTAGAGCCAAGCGGAGTCACTGCTGAATCCTTGCAGAGTTATCGAAATGCAAAAATGTTGAAAAGAGAAAAGAAAGAGAAAACGTGACAATAAGATATCAACAGACTAATTATGTTTATGGGTTACAGACTTCTTGAAGTCATTGCACAGCAAGACTGCTTGCATACTGCTAACAATAATCAACTGTGATAGTTTTATAGAAACAACTTGTGGAAACAGGAAAAAGACATGATTCTGACCTGTGTGTGTGTGTGTGTGTTTGTGTGTGTGTGTGTGTGTGTGTGTGTGTGTATTTCAGAGATCTCATTCCGTGTGTGGCAGTGCGGCGGCAGTCTAGAGATTATTCCCTGCAGTAGAGTTGGCCATGTCTTCAGAAAACAACACCCATACACCTTTCCTGGGGGCAGTGGGACTGTGTTCGCTAGGTAATGCACACATACATGCAAACACCACTTAACACACATGCATATACACACGGATACATGTGACACACACACGTGACACACGTGATGACCCAGGCTCTGCCTGTTGCACTCATTCATTCATATACTCAAGTTCTACATGTCCAATACTCACATGTCCCGTACCACCATTTGTTTTGTGACCTTAGCCTAAATCCTAGACATTTTGCACTTACCTTAGTGGAATTCAAATTCAAGAAGCTGGCAAGACCATCCTGCACTTCAAAATCGGGACAATTTGGAACAAACAAACACTTTGGATATTAACTTTGGGAACTTGAAAAATGCACCTTGGAAAAGACATTGATGGAATTTCACTTTGATGATTTTCTTCACTCCGCCTCACTCCCCTTGTGACACCCTTCGCACTGAACCATTTCTAATTTCAGGAAAACTATTATCTTGCATTGAATAGTATTGTGTGAATTATTTAATGGGGCTATGTTTTGTTGTTGCTGGAACATGTATTGTTAGTGGTGTGCATGCAATGCGGTTCTCATTGTAGAACGTGTCCTTTATGTTGTTTGACCCTAACTAGGCTCAAGGCCTGACTGGCACCCCAGGCACACTATGGGACACAAACTTAAATAACAGTGTATGGAAAAGACTAAGCCACTTTTACTCGGCGGGCTCCCTAAAAGGCCTAAAAGCCAAGCTAAACTCGGAGAATCAAACCAGTGTTTAATGATTATTGTACCAGGAATCAGCAGATAAACACACAGGGCAAAATGGCTTCGGAGCTAGAAAGAATGCTTTTGAAGAATATGGAGGATCTGTCTTTGGATGTGCTGCCCTCCAGAGGTCAGGGGGAACAGGACAACACAACCACTGAACATCAGCAATGGGGAAGACATGATGCATTACTAGACATGGATCTATGCAATGAACCACCCATTCTCCAACCACCAGTGACCATCCCTGGAAACAAGCCCAACAAACCCTTATAACACTGATTAAGAATTTATGGGAGGACCAACAAACTTTATTATAGCTCCTCACAGCCTTCCTCACATGATTATGCAGATGTTTTGGAATAAGGAGTGAGAATCCAGGTTCAGGGTGTCCAAGCGAGCATCCGAGATTTTGCTTACATTACAGATTACTCAAAAATGTTCATCCTCAGCTTGCCAGTCAATTAGTGGAGTGTACAGTGGAGTTTCCACTGTAAGTGCCCTGGTTTGGCGGGGCCAGCATCTGCAGAGCAGCTGGGAGAAGCAGTTACAACAGGAGCAAAAGAAAAAGCATTCCTTCCCCAACCAATAAAAAATTGATAACAATCCTCCTCCTCCTCAAACTGCTGCAAAGCCTCCTCAAGCCTTCTGTTGGCATTGCAAAGGCAATCACCCACGCACCTCATGTCCTCCTGAGGCATCCAATAAAAACAAGTTCATCAAAGTGGCACAGAAAAACCCAACACCCACCCAGTCAACCTACAGTCCACACTCCTCTGTTGTACCTCTGTTGATTGGTCCTCTGGAAGGCAAGGCAATCCAGGACACATCAAACAGAAGACCTCAAACGTAGTAAACGTGGCAAAAAAAAAAGTGGCTAAATGGATGGTAACAAATTAGTCTGTCCAGAAAAAAAGAAAAAGTTCAACTGGGTTAAACTTTCTGTCTGTCGAAACGGATGGAATTCTAATAGAGACAGGATGCATCATCAGCCCAATGGGCAGCTCTGATTGAAAATTAATTGAAGTGAACGTACACGGACGGATCAGTGTGGCTGCCCCCTAAGGCAGGCTGGCATCACATGTTTGTTCCCAAGTTCTCCCAGATTAAAGAACCACTTAATTCACTCAAAAGGAAGGGAATGAAGTTCAGGTGGACCTTGGATTGTCAAACCGCTTTTGACACCTTGAAAGAGCATCTGGTGTCACCTCCCATCTTGGGACATCCAGCTTTCGAGCTGCCTTCCATGCCAGTGATGATGGTTTTGGGCTGGTGCTTGTCCAGCAAACTGGCCTTGGATCTTAAGTCCTGGCATATGCCAGCAGAAGCCTCAATAAAGCAGAACAGAACTACCACCAAACAGGAGTGTTTGGCAGTGGTTTTGGCAATTGAAAAGTAGAGGGAGATTCTTCACTGTGGTTATGGATCATTCCTCACTGGTCTTCAAGAAGTCTTCAGCACGTGCCTCGCTCGGTGGGTTCTTTGTTTGCAAGAATTCAGTTTTGCTGTAAGGAAATACAAAGCTGTACCCGATACTTTGTCCTGAGTCCCTGGTGAAACAACGTAAGGCAGTTTTCCCCAAACTTCCCTCAAACTTCCCTCAAAAAAGAGAACCAAAAAGACCTATAGTACCTGTCTCTGAGGCAATATGGAAGGCTCAACAGGAAGACACACCGGTACAAGAGTGCTACGGGTCAGAAATTGGCACATGTTTTTAACAGTAGTGTGTTATAAATCATCATCATTCGTCAGAAAAATGGAGATTTGACTAAATGTCTTTGGACATCATGTCAACACTTTGTTTTGCCTGGCAGCACACAATGTTGACCAGTACAGTGACTGGAAAGATCAACACACATACACAGACACATTTGTCTTTCCAACATGTAGAAGTCTGCCCTCTTGTGGTTGTGTAGATGTATTAAAAATTGAGCAACAGCAACCGAGTGCGTGCGTGCGTGCGTGCGTGCGTGCGTGCGTGTGTGTGTGTGTGTGTGTGTGTGTGTGGGTTCAGTGCTTCCTGAAATGTCTGAGAAACCGCTGTCTTGCAGCCACCACACGCACACACACACACACACACACACACACACACATACACCGAGTAACACACACAGCGTGTCCAGTGTGGAGATGACTAGTGTTGTCTGGAGCCGGCTCCCATGGAACACTGCTACACTGTCTGCCACATTCCTCTATCATTAATCTATTTCCCTGTCTGTCTCTCTCTCTGTCTCCCTCTGTCTCCCTCCTCTCACTCTGCGTCTCTTTATTTTCCCATTTTCCCTCATTCCCATCTTTACCCCTCCTGCCCTTCTCACCCCTCTCTCAGGAACACAAGGAGAGCAGCAGAGGTATGGATGGATGAGTTTAAAAACTTCTACTACGCTGCTGTCCCCTCAGCTAGAAACGTCCCCTACGGCAAGTAAGTACACTTAAGGATGAGCTCTGCAGGAAGTGGATAAAATAACATAACTAAAATGGAAAATTACAAAAGCAGCTAGGGGCAAGTTATATTTAGCAGAATGCCAATTAGCAGCGTGTCTGTTTTAAAGGAGGTCTGACATTTACCACTTGCATATGTGAATTTTCAAAGCGACATGAGGCAATTAACATAGCTCCAAAGAGGTCTAAATAGCCAATGCCTGAATTGCATAAGACAATTTATTTCATGTGGTGAGGGGAACAGTCTTGGAAACCATATGCCGAAGCATAGGAATATGCCAAACAAGGACAATCTACATTGGCAAAGAGGAACAGTGATCACAAGCTCACTGACAGGTATAGATGGATATTTAACAGGATAGTTAAATACCTCAAAAGTGCAGCCTCAGAAATTACCACAGTATTGAATCAACACCTCTGCAAGGTCTCAACAAAAACTGTACATCATGAGTTTCACTAGCCCACTTGTATCCAAGTGGACCTTACACCATAATCTGGTGTACAAAGCACAACTCTGGACCTCTGGGCAATGGAAAAAAGTTATATGGTCTGAGAGTCGTCTTTTACCTTTTTTCCTTCATCCGAATGGGTTTTATGTTTGGAGTAAGCCAAAACATATCTTCAACACACAATGTATGTTGCCAACAGTTACACATGGTGGTAGATCTGTAATGGTATCAGCAACCATGTCATGGTCTTTATGGGAATTAGATTTCCAGCCCCTTCAACCCTCACAGAAATAGAGACTTTTCCTCTTGATGAATGGTCTAATATCCCATTAAACACAGTTCAACACTTGAATGGCTGCAAACTAAGGAGGATTGAAGCTGTTCTGAAGGCAAAGGGTCGCCCTCCTTTTATTATGTACTTGATATCCATGTATTATTAGGTGTTTCTGTTATTTTGTCCATCTTATGTGCATGCTGGTTTCATGCCCTCCCATCTCTTCTACTACAGGTACTCTCACATACAATATAGTTAGACTAAGCTGTGATACTAATCATCTGGCCTTAGAGAAACCCTTGCTATCTCTCTCCGGTGAAAGCCTAAGGAGTAGTTATTTTCCCTAAAGGAAGAGCCCTCAGATATGCCCTAGGTATCTAGCCTCCCTGCCCTTACAGCATGGCTGCATAAGGATATAATTCAATGAATTCTTTGAGAAGTCCATGTGATCTCACCTCTTACTTTTCTCGGCCTCTTGCTATCTCTCTGTTCTCTCTTTCAGTATCCAGAGTCGTTTGGAGATGAAGAAGAGATTAGGCTGTAAACCATTCAAGTGGTACTTAGAGAATGTCTACCCCGAACTACGGTAAGAAAATAATATGAGAGCATATGATATGCTATGATAGGATATATGGTATGACATAATATGTAATCTTATGTAATACGATTTAAAATGCTATCTAGGAAAACCTTACACCTGAATTGTAGTAGGAGTATTAGCAGAACTTGGTTTCTGGGGTTAAGACCCAAGATGGTTCACAGGCTTCTGGTTCCCAGCTTGACGGGGTAACTGTACGATTTCATGGGCCGGGGTGCTAGTGTGACGGACTTTGTTTTGGGTGCTGGGCTTTGGTATTATGTAATTTAATAAGCCACTCAAATTGGTGTAGAGACAGTAATGAGTAACCCTTAGTTCAGTTTTGTCTCCAACACATGATTTACATTTTTATATAATATAAATGTTTCATATAAATAAAAAAGTGGAAGCATCTTTAAAAATGTGATGCATGAATGATATACTATACAATTTAATTACAATCCTGTATGTGTGTGTGTTTAGGGTCCCAGATCATCAAGACATAGCGTTTGGAGCCTTGCAGCAGGGAGGGAACTGTCTGGACACCCTCGGTCATTTTGCTGATGGGGTGGTGGGCGTTTACGAATGCCACAACGCTGGCGGCAACCAGGTAGCATTACCACGACGACACATACAGGTCAGCCAATGAAATCCCTGCTCTAGAGACACCTGGGTGGGAGGTGGCACATCTGGTGTGGCGGCAGGTGGTATGTCAAAGGAAAATACCAATGTGGAAAAAACACCAACTTTAATGACACCTCTACTTAATAAAACCATTCAGCTGTGTTAGATTAGATGTTGCACACAGTGTGAAATTTACAGAAACATTGCAGTAAGTAAAAAAAAAAAGTGCATGTTGCTTGCCTATAGGTCAGTCCATGTTGCTTTACAGACTGTTCAGTATCTCTAGCTCTACAATTGGCACATTCAACAGTAGGCTGACCGTTTTTAGCCCAACATATTGACCTCTGGTCCAATGTTAGCCATATATACTGTAGCCTGAACTAATATCTTCTTCTAGGAAAGATCCATTTGGTGTCTGCAGGTCTTGAAATAGTTTAGTCCTGAAATAGAATAGTGTTGAGTTTGGTTGCCTAAATTTGAGGCCTTAAAAGTCCTTGAATACTGTACGTACGGGTATTATACATATGCTGAGTTTTAACCCAGCATAATACGTTTAGTTTACATTTCCCCCACTCATTTTGCAATGCATACCATATATAGTTAGACCTTTTAACATTTATTTTAACATTCATTTTTCTTCTTGAAATTACTTGCAGACACCCTCGTACACTTGTGCGGGCATACTTGTGTGTCTGTGAATGTATGAAAGTGTGTCCAAACATGTTTATGCTAATGTGTGTACATATACATATTCTCGTAAAGGAATGGGCCCTGACCAAGGATAAGTCTGTTAAACACATGGACCTGTGTCTGACTGTGGTGGACAGAACAGCTGGCTCCCTCATCAAACTACAGGGCTGCAGAGAGAACGATAGCAGACAGGTAAACACACACAGTCGCACGGTTAGACTGGTATATCAGCCCATATTGGGCTTTTATTAGATACCTGATATCGGCCGCTCAGTGTTGTCCACCTCCGATATGATGGAGGTTTTTCCCTGACCACAGCTACATAAAAACAAAGCTACTGTAATAGGTGCAAGGAAATTTTATTTTCTTTGCACATTTTATTTTTTCATGTAATTGTTCAGCAGGTTTTATGTAAATAAATTCTTCTTTTAAAGGCAGCAATATAACCCAGAGTTCCCTCTACTACGATTGAATTGGTGGGATATGTCACCCTACCATTAAGATCTGCTAACCCCACAAGACTTTCTTCTGTATTGTCTTCAATGGACTGTTTCAGTGTCACTGAATAATGTCACACTGAATAATTGTCATTTTTTGGCATAAATTGTTAAATTTAAAGTTATTGAATGTCAGCACAAAATATCGACTATCAGCAGCTTCAATATAAATTGGCCTTTAAAAACTTGTATCGGTCAAACCCTAGTAGACACACTAATGCACAGACGCACACTGAAACATGAGACATGCACATGCACAGAAACACGCAAAGACACTCTCACACATGCACTGCTGCCAGCTGGATCACTGGTGGAACAACAGGGATGTAGAGGGAGTGATGGTTGATATTTAAAACGCAGAGACACACGTCAACCAGAGACACACACCTGTGTGGGAAGTTGTTTGACTTCTGTATTGTGTTTATTATACATCAGTGTGTCCTCCTCCACTCTCTCTATAAATGGGAGCAAATACACGCACGCACAAGTACACACACACACACACACACACACACACACACACACAGTAAACACATCTCTAAACAAAGATGTACTGTGGATACTAATCAGCAGGATGTTATGGCTGTCATCTATAAATAAGAGCAAATGGCAAATAAACACACGCACACACACACACCAGTAAATACATATGTATTTATTGCATAACTGCATATGTATTCATTGCATAGTTCTGCACACTGCATATTACGTTTTTGTAATTCTATCCTTGTCTCCTTCTGTCCAGAAATGGGAGCAGATTGAGTCGAACTCAAAGCTCCGTCACGTGGGCAGTAACCTCTGCCTGGACAGCCGCAGTGCCAGGATGGGTGGGCTCACTGTGGAGGTCTGCAGCCCCAGCCTCAACCAGCAGTGGAAATTCACCCTCAATTTACAATCATAGGGGGCGCTAGAATCCCTGGGAGAAATGGATACAGACACCGATAGATCCTGACAGACAGACAGACAAAAAGATGTATTCAGACACAGGGAGAAAGATAAACTTGATGGATAAATGGGTCTTTCTTCTTCCTCCTCCTCCTGTTCCTCAGTTTCCTCCTCCAACTGGAGGTGCAGCCAATTATGTCCAGAACCCCCCCCCCCCCTCCCCTCTCCAACAAAGAGCCACACCCACCAGGGGGAGGGGCTTGTAGACCTTACTGGAGGAAACAGGAAGCTGACTATTCGGAGGACGGATGGTGATAGTGATGATCATGATGATGATAATAGTGATGAAGAGGCTTTCCATCCAAACCACATACCTCAGTGTTTTCATTGATGGTTCCAGAAGCAAATGATAAGTGATTTTTTTTTTCTTTACTTTTATCAATGCTGTTGAAACAGAATGGAACTCTGTTCGATGTTTTTACTTTGTAATTGTTTTGTTTTCATACTTCTATTTTTTATTTCTTGCTGTTAATTCTCCATGGAGGTTCACAGAAGCATTTTCTTTTCCTTAACGGTTGTGTACTTTGTTGTTGGTGGTGTTGTTACTCCTCTCCGGTGCTCTCTCTTGTTTTTTTGGAATACAAACACCGTTTTCCCCACCAAGCCAGTGGCTGTAATGGCGGACAGAGGTATCAGGCTGTGGTTTCGGTGACGTTTGGTTGTAGTTTGATTTAAATTTAATTTGGCTCTGCTGATGTGAAGGGAGGAAACGGACTCAATGCACCGAGCTCTTCCACCGACGCAGCGCTCTGGCCCGAGCAGCATCGGACAAGAAAAGACAGACGAGACGGAGAGAAGAACACTGTGTTGTGCTTATTTTTTTTCTACAGTTTTTCTTGGTGTGTCTGAGGGCCTTGCTTTAGGGAGAGGGGAGGGGGAGGGGAGGAGCTTCACGTTGTGAGTGGAGCCTGACACAGAAATGGAATTCCTGAAACCAGGCAGCGTCTTGAAGCCCGGCGAGAGGATTTACCGTTTGTCTTGAGGCTGAAGCACTGGCTGCTGCAGCATCCTCACTTCCTCACCATTATGTCTCTTAAAGGAACAATACACAGTCTTTCTCACAATCTTTTTTTTTTTTTTTGTCAAAAAACTGAACCATGTCCAAATGTAATATTGTTGTTTCTCTTTTCCATACAGATGTCAAAAGGATGTTTTGTGTTCCAGCTATACTGTAGAATAACCAAGCGACTAGAAGAGTAGAAGTGTTTCTTTACATGCTCTCTGGCTGCTCTGACTGCTCCCTAAGGAGTGATGGAGTATACAAGTCTTCACTCCCTGCACAGATCATTTCTTCACCTGTATCTGTATTGCCCTTGCAGGATGCCCTCTGTCTAATAATCACACACAAACTGTCATGGATTTAGTGACTATTTATGTAGGCAATGTTGCAGTCTGAGTGCCATGCTCCTTCTGTAGCACTACCAGGTGTTGGCTGCATATAGGTAACAGTGACATTTGTAGTATCACCAAACTGAGATGCCCAACATTTTAAAGATCAGCTGCCATAGACTTGGATACTTGGCAAAGACCATGGAGCAGCATTCAGCAGGATGTTACAGCTGCTCTTCCAGTAAGATCTCTGCACATCATTGTTGCCCCACATTCATTGCCATTTGGTGGGGTGAGCGAGCCTTTAGATGATGCTCCATTAAAGCCAATACTAATAAAATTATTTTAGCCAGAGTAGACCACCCTACCTGCTCTAGTATGGTAATGGTAGGAAAACACCATTGTTCATATTTGGCAAACTTCAAGGCGTGCTGATAGGTTAGGTCCTTGAGAAAATCCCATTGGACCTTTTATTCATAGAGACCTCTTCTGGTCCTGAGATTTGCCACTGGACACAGTAAAACCTTGCTTATTACAGCCCAGGAACAGAGGTTGTACAGAGTAAAATGCTCCAGAAGTCTAGATTATATTCAAACACCAGACCAAAGTTAACCTGTTGTATGAAATGTGCATGCACATGCATTTTGAAATGCTCTGTACAAATTATTTTGCAGTGAACTCCTCCTAGCTGCATGCATCACAAAGAAGTTCCACAATTGCACTCAATCAGTAATCTTTTGCATCAACATATTTTTTCTTCATGATGCCTGTTTGGTAGATCCATCAGTTTAGAGGTCTGAGATTGGGATAAACAAGGTTTTACTGTTCCCACTGACTCTATTTCTACTGGAGGTGCACAGATTTTTAATTATCACACAAGCAGGACTGCTCAATTTTGAGCATTTAATGATACAGAGTACAAATATGACAACTTTTCTTGACATTGACTATTTTGGCTAGCTACTTCATTCAATGGAAAATACTCCCATTTATTTTTGGTAATGTAAATATCTAACAGTGATTTCAGTATCATCAAATAGCATTGTGCTACTTTAGTTTCTTGATATCGGATGGCTTTACTGATACCAAGTACCTTTTGCCTAATGTGTATCATATGCACCACTGGTCTCTACCTACCATTCCTGGGCTTTGTCACACGCTGTACTGTTACCAGGGAGAATTCAGTTGCAGCCATTTATGAGTTATCATAGCAGTAGTTTGGAAAATTGATTTTGATGGTATTTGGAGCAACACATCACTTGGCAGCTTCAAGGCAACTATATTACACAAAGTAACTCTGAACTCATATAGAACAGAAATCGCCTAAGAATCACATCTCTGCGTTTTCCTTGATTATTCCAGAAAGAGGTTGCAGCCACAAGTGTTCTTGAAATGTAGAGTATTCTCTCCCTTCCTCTCTCCCACATACACTCTCACATCTTTACTTGTTGATAATTCTTCCATAGAATGTTTTTTTAGTGAGCTACCGTAACTGACAAAGACAGCTGGCCATGTTTGTTCTGTCTGATACTTAGCTTCCCTCTGTTCCCTGTTTTCTGTCATTTTGTTCCTTGTACCTGATGTTTGCCTTGTTTTATACATCCACCCAGCTGGAGGCAGAGTGAATGGAGTTGAAAAGGTTGGTTGAATTTGCACCTGGTAGAAATGCCTATCCTGCGACTTGATAGGTTGCTTCGTTCTCTGTCATGCTGGCAGGCACAGGAGCCGTGGGTATGAGGCTGGAGTGAGACTCAAACATAGGAGGGGAGTTTTGTGTTGCCATGGTGACTAGACTTGGGTCCAAATCAGGTTTTGGGGGTCAGTTCACTTTCATGTTAATCAGGAGGTGGATTTACTGTTGAAGTTTAAATAGTGAAAAAGGTTTTTGTCATTCTGTTCAGAAATTACAAAAGAAAAATGCTACTTATTTTTTTTTCTTAATTTCTAAAGAATATTGTCATTAGTAAATTGATTGTTTCTAGTACAGTAGTTGATGAGTTGAATGGATTGAAGTTGCAAGTGAATTGTCCTCAACTGTGTGACCAAACAGTCTCTGCAGTCACTCTGCTGGAGCACACTGGCACTGACGGCAGGTTACAACAATGATACAGTGAGTCTGTTATAACCTTCCACTGAAATTATTTCAATGGACCAAGTTCATAAAGATGGCTGTCTCCTGATTGACATAATTTCCCCTGGCCCACTATGTGGTGCAGCACACACTCAGTTCTTCAAACTGGCAAGTGCAATCAAAATATATAAATAAAACAAAAAAAATTGATTTTGCATGCTTTTCACTGTGGGGTAAATATTGACGTTAACCAGAAGGTTGCCATCTTTACACACATGGTGTATTCTAGATCAGCACTTCTCAGCTGGTTTTGCATTTGGAACCAGGAAACTGTCCGGGCCCATCGGTGTATACATCATGATCGTTCACAGGGCAGGTCTTCATTCATAAGTAGGGCCCAAATGTGGTGTTTTGACTGACGTCCTGGGATTTCCTGGGACGGTTTCGGTGCATTTAGTTCCAAGGTAAATGCTTACTACTTCACATCCCCGTCCTGTGTATGAAAGGAGAGTGTTGTGTCCAGATCTGTGAATGGGCTAGTTATATAAAGATGGCAGCCTCCTGGTTTGACATCATTTGGTTCTACCGACCCATCCCATAGTGCAACATGCACACAGCATTTTTGAAGTTCCCCAAAAAGATGTCATCAAATGTTAATGCTCAGGTGCTCTCCACTGTGGGATGGGTAAGGCCCTCAAACCAGGAGGACTCCATTATAAAAACATCTGGTCTAATAAGGGTGACATATGGCTGTTTCTCAGTGGTGTATAGCATCCTAGCATCTAGTGAGACGCTTCCCGACAAGTGACAGCTTGAAAAACATTGCAACACACCAACAAGAAAAGGGGACCCGAGGTAGCAAACGCTTGATTCTTGACGCTCCACCAGAGAGGGTCAGTGTTTTTATTCACTTAGTTCGTCTTTGTCTTGGTTTTTGTTTGTGCTGCCAGCAAAGCTGTTTGTACTGTCCTTCCCCCCCTTGCTGCCTTTCTTCGCCTTCCCTCATTGACTTCTGCTAGGTGAAATGAAGGAAGCACTGGAGATTGAACACAGCAGGGGCATACTCTATTGCCCTTAGTAACCTCCACTACTGGGCCTAACAGGTCTAGCCATGACTTACTCATTATTAGCCTGGTTTATACCACAGGGCCAAACAGGGCTTGCCTGGGCTTCCTTATTAGTCTGATTTTTACCACAGGGGTTAACATTGTTAGCCCAGGCTTCCTCACTATACTGTTGTCCCATACAGGGCCAAACAGGGCTAGTTAGGGCTTTTTCTCATTTGCTTGATTTCCACTACAGGGCCAAACAATGCTAGCCAGGACTTGCTCCCTATCCAATATTGTTTACTTTCAACAAAGGAATGCCAATGGCTTAGTAATTAATTGCAGCCAAAAATATTACGTGGTTCTGTTTTTTTCCAGCTTGCTGCCAGCAAAGTTTATTTGCCAACTGGCCATAGTTTCAAATGATCCAGCACTTCTTTCAGTCCTGGGTTAGCAAAATGTTTATTTGGCCGTGGCAAGCTGAACCACACTGGAAAAGGGTCTAATTACAACACAGAACAGGCATGAGAACCTGCACAGAACTGACTGACCATGGCAATACTGTCTGCAACAATGGTTGCAAACTAGTCTTATTCTTGTGAAGATGAAAAGTTTGCTATTTTATTTTATATTATTTTTATGAGATATGGAGAGAAAATAACAATCATTAAAACACATCCTGTAGTCCAGCACCTCATTTTAATTGGATGATGAAATGTTTACATCTCTAGCACAATGTGCCAAAGTTCCTTCCTGTCTTTTCTCTACGAGGAAGAACGAGAAGGGGGGAAATGTTTGTGGAAGTGCAGTTTGAATGGCAGAGAATTGATTGACCATGATGAAATGATCCCCTTCTCATTGTTCCTCCTAGTCTCTTCTCTGTCTGTAGGACGGACCAGGGGGAAGACTGCTCCTAGACGCTGATCTGGTGTCAGTTTTACAGTGGACCAGGTGCATAAAGTTGGCAGCATCCTGGTTCGACGTCATTACATTTTTGACAAAGATCCCACAGTGCAAAGAATCCAGACATTAACGTCTGCAAACAAACTGTGTGTGTATGTTGCACTGTGGGAATGGCTGGTCATACAAAGGCAGGTAGAATGATCAAGAAGTCAATCCATTAGACGGCCATCTTTATCAGCGTTAAGGAAGGCGGGGGGCGGAGAAACTGAACATCAGTCGGTGATCGAAAGCAACTTCCCCACTGAGCCAATAGGATCCATCCTTACTGTGTTTTGGAGGGGGACAAGCAATGGTGTATTTGATGGATTTTAACAAGAGGGGCGGTGAAAAGGTCAAGCATCGCATTCTCTCAGCTTCTCCCTAAAACAAAGGAGAAGGATTTTGTCATGACTTGTGCTAACAAGAGGGACGTCATCCCCTCTCACCCCTCCTCTAATCCCCTCCTTGGGATAAAGTAACAGAGTCGCCCTCTCTGAGATGTGAAAAACCCTGGTTTAAGACACCCGGCTCAGGACTGCTTAAGCTCAAATCTCCCTCTTTTGCTACTGAGGGACGCCTCTTAGCAAACTGGTGGATATTTGAGTTGGGGCACAGGAGGCTATAGGGGCTACATGCACATAGACAATATGTAAGGCCCATCACTACTAATAACAGATAACCAACAATGAATTAGTAATCAGAAGGAAATGATCCAACAGTGATGTGGGATATGAACTAACGGGTAATAATGTTGTGTTTTCTAAGAGGAATGTGGCTTAACTAAATGACAATGGTGTTAAAATTAGGAGGTGAGTGGTGTGGCACGAGGGGTAACACATGTAAAAGTGTATATGTTTGTATATACCTACGTCAGTGTGTGTACAGTATGTACATATATACACAGTGTACTCAACCGCGGTTCCTAGTTTTGTTGTCGGACTGTACAGCGCTTCTAACTGTTCTCTGTTTTATAGATACTGCAGAAATTCAACTTTGAATGAGGAGAAATGATTAACTTAAATAAATGCATTTATATATAAACTAAACGGTGTGAAGCCTTTTTTTGTCTGCTTCAGTGGCTGATTGTGCAAAAACATGCTAAATACACAAGTACACACAAACATACAGACAGTGACATTATGGCAAGCCGGTTGCAGTTTTCACGGTGGTGCCGCCCTGAAGCTTGACCACTCTGTGTAAAAACCTCTTGAGATCTTCCTCCTGCTCTATGCTACTTTAATATTAATGATGTCAGTCAGTAGTCCATTAGTTAATGGGATGGTAGAGAGGTAAACCAATAAGTTTTGAGATTGTTTGCACTGGCTTTCTCATCCATGTGATAGTGTGGCAGCTAAATGTGGATTTTACATGTATTTTGAGGCTGTAATATTTGTAAAGACTGGAATAAAACATGCCTGTATTTTTAGTTATGACTATAAGGTTGTTTTTTAAGTCAAGCAATCACCAATCACCCACTGATCTATGCTGTGGTACACTGGGCACTTTTTTGGGCAACATGTTGCTCACAGACCCAACACTCTTGCATTAATTACATGGCAACATACTGTGGTCCTGATAAATCAGATTGTATGTTTGTCTCTAATATCTCACCTTAATTTCTGGTGGCCAAAGAGCTGCTACACTTCAAGGCAATATACAGTACACAGTAAACCTGCTCATCTATATTGCCTCAAAATGTTGCCTGTGTAGTTGTATTCTTTGGCAATTGGAAAAGAGAGCCATGGCTTAATAAAGACTCGTTTTGTTTTTTGGTGATTCCTCAGCAGGTTTTATGTCCCGCCACCCTGGTACATGGTATGTGGGACATGATGTCATGATGGTGGCGTCTGCTTATGTGTCTATCAGCGTGTCTGTCTGAGTGTAGGCCTAACGACACATTCTTGTGAACACAAAACCTCAAGAGCAATACATGATAGAAACTTCATACTTACACCACAGGTTCACCCTATAGAGTAAATGATCTGATTAGATTTTGGAGCCCTTTGCTGCATAAATTTACACATTAATGAGGGAAAACGGATTTTCTAGAAACTACTAGGCTATAACTCCTCAATGCTTTACTATACAGAGTTAAGTATCAGAGTATGCATGCATGAATTAGCTTCATGAATGACATCATTAGCATAACCAGTTTTGTTAAATATGTGATTATGGCGGGACATTAGGCAGCTCAAGTGCCTCTTTTTTTTATTTGTTCAGCATACATGTACTATAGTTGCCATATAACTATTACTGTATATTATATAGCATTTATACTAAGTATAGTATTTATTTGCACGAGTGTGTTGTCTCCACTATGTCTCCACTCCAGTAGACGGCGGTGCTGCGCCACAGAGCAACACCGGACACAAAGAAGACAGACCCAGCCACAGAGGAAGAAGAAGCTGTAGTGCAGAAGCTGATTACTACTGCATGCAGCAGGCACAGGTGGTGGCTAGTAGCTGGCTGTTGTTGAGACCATAAACACAGAAAATAATGAAAAACGAAGGTATAGAGGGGACCGAGCGGTTCCTGAGCCCGGACAAAGGACGAGGTCTGCGGGCAGTGAAGCATTTCGCGGTGGGGGAGCTGGTGTTCGCCTGCCCTGCCTACTCCTACGTGTTGACAGTGAATGAGAGGGGAGCACACTGTGAGCACTGCTTCACCAGGTAAATAACCTCACTGTGGGGCTGTCGACACCTCTGGGGCTCGATGACTTGTCGACAGTCACACTCTTGTTGGCGTCAGTTAGCGCAATACGCGATTAATGTCGCTAGATTAGTTTTCTCTAACCTCGTTGTCTTGGTAGGTTCGCTTTTAAACGTATGGTTACCTAGCTACCTAGCTGCTGTAGGCTAAATGGGTCAATGCAGTCAGTTAACGTTACCTCACCTGACCGAAACTGCAGCAGTTATTTGTAGCAGTGGCAGTGCAGTGTAAAAAAGAGTCTGTTCGGGTAAGATAGCCAGCCAACATGCAGGTGGAAACCTTATTGACAAGGCTGAACCTACTGCTGAGCCACAATGTAAACTGCTTGCTTTCTTGTTAAGTCAGGTAGGTTTTGGCAAACTAAAAAGCTAACTGTTAGCTTGTCG
Organism: Centroberyx affinis; assembly: GCF_046629955.1. Taxonomy (NCBI): domain Eukaryota; kingdom Metazoa; phylum Chordata; class Actinopteri; order Beryciformes; family Berycidae; genus Centroberyx; species Centroberyx affinis. The sequence continues at coordinate 44,270 of NW_027280605.1, read as the reverse complement.
TTACCTACTTGGCTTATCATGACCTGATGCACTATGACAGTGTTCTGAATCATAGCTGGAATAATCCTCTCTCTCTGTCTCTCTCTATGTCTGCTCTCTCATATTCTCTCTCTCTCTCTCTCTCTAGCTCTCACAATCACACTCACACCCACCCACACACACACACACACACACACACACACGCTTACACACACACAGGTCCTACCCACCCAGTCGTTAAGGTTAGTAGAGCAGTAAAAGGTTAGGGTGCTAAATATAGTTGGGCATGTGTCCGAGGAGAGGAGGGGCCAAGAGATGAAAAGGCCAGGGGTGCACATGTGTGCTGGGGGGGGGTGGACATGTCTACATTCAGAAACACCTTCTAGACAGTAGCTTCCTCCTCAGTCTCACTTTGTGTGTGTGTCTCACTGATCAGTTCATCCATACACTCAAAACACCCACTGATCTTAACTAATCAGTTGTCAGTACAAAACGACCCTGTCTGAATGAAAATGGATTGGAAGGTTTGTAGAAATGTATGGGGATGAGCATTATAAGTCCTTGATCTGATGCAGATCAGGCAGTCATGAATACAAAGATAGTTTAGGCTGCTAAAGGAATGTCTGCTCGTGTTTCAGTTTCCACAGGACAGAAACAGACCTTCTGATTCAACAACGTCGGTCAAAAAGTGAATTTACGATGAATCTAAATGTTGTAAGATAAGAGCTAGGGAGATAGACATTTTCAGTTTAAACTCCACACATCTATGGAGGTTGGGCATCAGGCAAAAGTGTGTACCATGATATTTTGCATAACGCAGTGGGTCTGAATCCATCTGTCCATAAATGTCATGTCCTCTTAGTCCTCTTAGTACAGTTGTTGTGGACTAATGTGTTGTTTCCCCATGTGATTACAGGAGAGATGGCCTTTCTAAGTGTGGCAAATGTAAGCAGGCCTACTACTGCAATGTTGACTGTCAGGTAAGAGTGTTTTATGTGTGAATGGGTTTCTGTGGGTGTGCTTGTGTTTTCTGAGTGTGTATTTTTGTGTATGTGTGAGTGTGGGTTCCAGTGTCCGGAATTAACTTCTTGGCTCACCTTGCACAGGCCTGTAAACTTAAAATTGTACCTGCCAAGAATATTTTTTACTGGCCAAATTAATATACATTTTTCATAGAAATATGTCATCCTATGCATTTTAAATCTTGGCTGTTGTTAATTTCGGACCTTGGTTTATGCGTATGCATCTATGGGTGTGTTACCAAAAGACGGCTCCACCACTACCACCATAGAGTAATGTAAGGACCTATTTTAATCTTCCTGTGACCCATCTTTGGGTCCTTGGACCACACATTGAGAACCACTAGAGGTCCAGGCAGCATCAACGGAGGGAGAGAGAGAGACAGAGAGAGCGCGCTCTGGCTGCTGTTGCTATGACGATTTAGTCTGTCCTCCCTCTGCCTCTGTCTACTTTTAGTTCCACAGTACAACACACAGTGCACTGATGAGAGAGAGAGAGAGAGAGAGAAAGAGAGAGAGAGAGAGATTTACCAGCCACTTTATTCCTTTAATAACCGCTGTGTGTGTCTGTCATTTTTTTTACACTGTATTTCCTTTTATTGTCCTGCTGAATGTGATTACTTGCTGTTGTGATAGAGGCTTTAACTCTCGCCATTTCTTTCGTTTTCTGTTTGTGTGTGTACAGAAAGGTGATTGGCCGATGCATAAGCTGGAATGTTCAGCCATGTTAGCCTATGGGGAAAACTGGTGTCCATCAGAGACTGTCAGACTGGTGGCCAGAATCATCATGAGACAGGTAAGAATAATACGAAGCGAAGAAGAAATGTTTTACCATTTAAAGATGTTTCTGCTTTCTTTGAGAAATCACAGTGGTGAAAAACAGGGAACAATAACATGGATCGACACCTGAGCACAGTTGTGAACCAAAAAACAAAACATTTTACAATGTCCAAAACAACAGCAAAGCAAATTAAATTGAGATGGAAAATTAAAGAAAAATAAGTTAAATAGAATAGAATAAAGACATAAGTCAGCCATACGTGTCTTCCAATTTGTCTGACACGCCAGTGCTGTGTTGCCACATCTATCAGGTGTTTATCAGGAGAGGAAGAAGAGAGTGAAAGTGGAGCAAATAACACTGCTGCAACTATACATAGTCATGTAACCTTATGACACGCCATTTTATTGAGAATTTGGAGTAATGAGTACTCGTTAAGGTCCAGCTCATGACCTTTTTGTTGTGTGTCGTCTCTTGTCTTTCCTGTCACTGTATACCGAATCTATGCCGTCTAATAAAATAAATCAGAAATGTCAGAGGTTTTTGGCTAAAATAAAATAAAAAAACTGGAATGGGGATTTCAATAGTCTGACATGGGACTTGCCCTCTAGATCAGCGTAATTAGCAGGCAACAAGTCCACTTTATGTGTCCCAGTTTTTTGTTCGGTCAATGTTTAAGCGAAAACAGGTCTGGTAAAGATTTTAAGTCCTAGTGTTGTTCCTGTGAATGCTGAATTTCAGTCAGTAGTGTTGTCATCTCGTTGTGCTCTGAAGCTATTGCATTGTCACAGATACAGCACATGCAGTAGAAGTTGACTTGAGAATTGGATTACTACTATGACTAATATTTGTAAAGTATCTTCACTGTCCTCAAGTTAGAGGCTACAAAGTAAAAGAAACAAACTAGTCTTTAACAAAACCATCTGGTACAATAATGAAATGTAGAGAAAAGGGTAAATGGGGCTTTCATTTCATATTGTTTTGTTATTTTGCATGTGTTTGTTTGTGATTGTGATTCTGCTTTTCTGACTACAACGATCTGGACTTATCTGTCTTGACTGTGTGTCTTTTTTTGTTCCAGAGAGTCACAACAGAACGCACTCCTTCAGAAAGGCTGCTGCTGCTCAGAGAGTTTGAATCCCGTAAGTAGGCGTGTGTGAGTGTGTATGTGTGAGCGCATGAGCGTGCATGTTTAGTTACACGTTCGGGTACTCTTGGTTACATGTGCATGTACGCTTAGTTACATGGTGTGGGTATGTGTGTATGCGCATGTACGATTAGTTACGAGTGAGTGTGTGTGTGTGTGTGTGTGTCTCCCTCCCAGTTGGCGCGTGTCCCTGCAGTTGTAGCAGTGACTCTATTAATAGCTTGTACTGTAGCCTCCAGTCCTGGCTCTGTCTCTTTCATTCACTCTAATTCTGCAGAGCAGTGAGACTTACATCCAAACCCCCTGGGTGTTGTAATTACATGTACTCTCTCCTCCCTGAACAACCGCTGCCAACATGCCCTTGAGCAAGGCACCGAACCCCCAGTTGTTGAAGACTGTTGATTTTGCTGAGCAGCTCCCAGGTGTTAATGTGTGTGTGTAACTCTCCTTCTCCCCATAACTACCGTACTTAAAAAGATACACTGGCTTTTAGGGGGAAAAAACTCCTTGTCCAGCTTACTGCTGTGTGATGAGAAGCTTTATAGCATTTTCATCTACTGTACAATATTCAGTACGCTACCGTGCTTTTGAGATGATGCTAAGCCAGCCTGTGATCGCGGCTAAACATACAGTGTGCTTAGGAGTTTGCATGTGCTGTAGCTAGGGCTGTAACTAACAATTATTTCCATATTGATTAATCTATTGATTATTTTTTTGATTAATCATTGAGTCTAAAAAAAATTCAAAAATAATGACAAATACCCATCTCAAGTTACCAGAGCCCGAAGTGATGTCTTAAAATTGTTTACACCAAAGTATTTATTTTATAATGATATGAAACTTCAGCATTTGTGAAGCTGTAACCAGCAAATGTTTGGTATTTTTACTTGATAAATGACTAAAATGATTAATCGATTATCAAAATAATAATCTATTAATTTTCTGTCCATCGACTACTCGATGAATCGACTAATCGTTTCAGCACTACCCCTAGCAAAATGTATAGATCCCGAATACTCAGAGGTGAAGCTGCCATCAAAGACACACAAACAGTTTTCGGGGCTCCATTTGGTATTATCATTTAGTCTAAACTGTTGTTGGCGGCTCAGACGTGTCAGCAGGGGATTGTCACAGAATTAACTCTTCACACCTGTCTTTCACACACACAAAGCAAAAGTCAGTAGCCAGCTGCTGCCTACCCCCACCAGTCTGTGTGTGTGTGTGACTGACGCTGACATGTGGCCTATAGCAGTGGTATACTCTACGTTTTACTGACACTGAGTCGTTCTTCTAAGGGGCCATTATGGTAGTAGTAAGAAACAAAAAGAATAAAGACTTGCCTCAGTGATGTAGGTCTATAAAGTTCTCGATACATAGATACTCATGTAACATTGCCTCAATGACGTGGGGTGATTTTCTGGCTGGTCCACTCATTTTCTAAAGGGGAAGTCATCTCCAACAATAATTTTGGGTGTTCACATTAGTGGTCCGTGTTTTTGACAACACAAGGCACCGCCGCAGCCTTTTCAAAATCTCCAATAAATGATAAAATGTGTTGATATTCATGTGTTGATATGCACTGAACTTAAAGGGATACTTTGACATTTAAGTTTAGTTATTTTTCTTCATCAGACTCTTCATCAGACACTTGTCACATTGAAGAATACATGTAAGCTTTTTAACCCACAATTTCCCTAACATTACTTGTTAGCATTGTTGGCATTCCCCCATCCCCGAAGCCTCTTTATTGCTAATTTGCCTTTATTGCACCTGTTGAATGTTGGTTTGCCTTTTAGGTAGGCTGTCCCATTAATGTTATTTTCCTTGAGTTTGCAAAACTTGAATAATATAACAGCACACTTGTGATTGTGATAGAGTATAAATCTATTAAAATACCCTGATGAAGTCGGCCTACCTATCGAAATCTCCATAGTGATGAATATCTGTATTGGAGAGTGTGAGGCCGTACTCTTGAGCCTGGTGTACAACACGCCATTAGTAGATACCTCATTAATCTTGGAATGTGTGTTTTCCTTGCCCTAATGAGTTTCCTTTAATTTGACCATAACATGTATACGCTAACGGTGTTAAGAGGTCTTTCTGGCCTCCCTCCCCTCGACAAGGTGAGTTGAAGAGAGGATGAAAGGAAAATGACAGGAGTGGATCTCTCTCTATCACTCTCTTTCATATTTTAGTCATTTAACTGGCGCTCTTATCCAGAGTGTCTTACAATGAGTGAGTAGTTAGGGGGTTCAGTGTCTTGCTGAAGGACCCCTCAACAGTTGATAGGTACTGAACCCATAACCTTCTGATGACAAGGTGGTCTCGATAACCACTGGGCTGTCCTGCTGCCCCTGAGTTTTTGTTGTTGACTTTCTTTCTTTCTCTTTCTCTCTCTCTCTTTCCCGCTTGGTCTTTGTTTCTCCATCTTTCTTTCTGTCTCTCTGGCTTTGTGTTTTTTTTGTCTCTCCTGTTCTGTCTCTTTTGCTTCTTCTATCAGATTTAGATAAGTTGGACAGTGAGAAAGAGGAGATGAACCAGACAGACATAGCAGCGCTGCACCACTTCTACTCCAGACACATTATTGACCTCGCTGATGACCAAGCTCTCACTGAGCTCTTCGCACAGGTAAAACTGGATAACACTTTGGATTGGAATGCTTAGACTTTCTGTGAGAAATTGCAAGGGTTCTCTGTAGAACCAGTAAAGGTGCTGAGGGTTTCTCTGGCGCCCAAGGATGTTCTCAGGCTTCTCGGTAGAGCCTTTAGAGTTATGGCTTATTAGTTCTCTGTAGAGCCACGGAGACAGCGGTGGTCTTGGTGCCCCAGACGAGATTATGCAATCTGGTTTCAACCTATTATCAGTTTGACCAGTGATGAATACCAACCATCCCCTCCTGAGTGTCACTCAACATGGGCCATGTCCCAAAAGTAATTCTGAAATAATAAATAATGGGTTAGGATGTTTTGTTATATGCTATCTTTGTGCAAATTGGGCAGTTTGCAGCTGTATCACCTGCGTACCAATGTGTGTGCATGTGTCTGTGTGTGATTTGGACTTTGGTTGTGTTGAACTGTTAGTCCTGAACTGTACAGCCGCTGTTCCCCCTCCTCTCGATTAAGTGCTCCTTTAGGCAAGCAGAGTGAGAGGTGGGGCTTTGCTGTCGAAGGGCCTTTCAGTCAGCCATAGACTATAGGGTGAAGCCTGATTGTGCATCACGGGAGCTGTTTTGACGGCAGAAAGAAACCATCGCCTATGGCAGCGGCTGCCACTGGCTGGAGAGACATTCTTCTCAATAGAAGCATAACACTTTCTGAGATTATGTAACTATGAATAGCTGTAAGGTTCTCACTGCAGCCTCTGCTCTGGACACATCATTGATTTCCACAGACTGACTTCTTCCAGATAAAACTGGATACAGTAACTATTCATTAGAATCTTTTTATGTTCCAATAATAACCGTGAGAACATGCTTGAGTTATGCCAAGAACCTTAAAAATCTCTCATCAGAATTTTTTTATTTGCCAAGTACAATAAATGTACAGGGATTTCTCTTAATGGCACTTGCGCGTAGACGTATCAACAGCTTGGTGTACACAGCAACACGGTGCACACTGACACATGATCCAAGGACAACAGGACCTCACATACAGTGCAAGGAAACACAGCACAGTGTTGCTGTAACTAATAGGATCGCGAAACAAAATGTTTAATTTATGCATTGACACTGAGCTACTTCCTGGTGATGATGCTTGTTTGATTTCTACCATACTGTCTGGTGTACGAGCGCACACTGTATTTCCCTTATGCAGGGCTCTGGGGCTCTGTGCATACCGTAATTCCCCCAAGCACTGTGCATGGCAAAAAGTGTTGCAAACAAATGAGCAAATACACATACAGATCCCAGCTCTTAAGCACCTAATAAATTCTGAGCATTACCTTTAATTTCTGGGACATTGTGTAACTATTTAATTCACTGATGAAATATTATCATTCAGCTCCTGGAAGGATCATGGATCCTAGACAGGGAGTGTTTTGGTGGTGACACGTGATTGGTTAGGGGAAAGTGAGTGGGTGTGGCCCGTATGACCTGAGAAGGGCGTCTTGCTATGTTACTACACACACACACACACACACACACACACACACACACACACACACACACACACATACATAATGCCCACTCCCCCCCTCCCTCTCTCCCCAGCTGTCCTGCACTTGTTGGCACATACACACAGGAGCACATGTTGTGTTGAAACCAGCAGGGTCTGTCTACATGCCCAGCGGGGCCTGTCTAACTCTCTACAGCGTTTAGCTCCATTTAGTTTGATCTCGTCTGTCAGTGCTACTGTCCTCTTTCTCTCTTCTCTTCTCTTCTTTCTCTCTAAGCTATGCCAAGGGAAAGAAGCTCTCTGACCTGCTATTACACAGCCACATTTAATCTCCACTACCTAATTCCCTGAACCACTTCTGGAAAACATGTTCTCCATTGACTAGCCTGTTTTTAGATGCAAAGCACCTCATGGATCCAGAAAGTAACTCACATATTCATTCATTCATTCATTCATTCATTCATTCCTTCATTCATTCATTTATTAGCCTATCTGTTCCTAGTGGCCGTTAGGAGGCATGGCACACAGGATGCTGAGAATCACTGTTTGGCAATTTTGGATTTCTATTCATGAAGCACAGACGCACAGGATGCAAAAAAACACTTTCCTTTTCTCAACTGAACCAAATAGAGTAAGGTAGGATATCTTGATACATTTTTACACATTTAAACAGTTTATTGAATTGTGCAACATTAATGGCAATGAGCAACAGCTAGCTGTTTGCTTGCATCTATGACACTGTGTGTCCTTGTTTCATTCATTTATCCTATATTTGATCGCAGTAATCACATTGAGGAGAAACGATCTTCATTTTCAAGAGTGCCTAGTTGGAGAGAAAGAGAGAGAGATTTTAATTTGAGAAAGGGGAGGGAAAGAGCAAGAGAGTGGGAGCCAGAGAATGTGTGTTTAAATAAACAATATGGTTGGATGAACTGATTGATGGATGGGTGTTACATAAACTCTGTATGTAATGAATGGGACTAATAGTACAGCTGGTATGTGTGTGAGTATATTTAGACCTTGGGGTACAGGATGGTCCAAGTCATATTATCATATTACTTACTTTCAGTCACACTGCCCCCCCCCCCCTATTCTCTGCCTCTCCCTCTCTCCCCCTGTCTTACTCTTCTCTCTCTGCCCTTCCTCCTTCTCTTTATCTCTGTACCCCCCATCTCTCTCTCTGTCTTTCTCCAGGTCAACTGTAATGGTTTTACCATAGAGGATGAGGAACTCTCCCATCTGGGATCGGCCGTTTTTCCTGAGTAAGTAGTCCATGTCATAACATCATTGTCTTCATCATCCCCTTCCTCCTGTTCATCCTCATCATGCTCATATTTATCAGCAGGAACAGCCAAATAACTTGTCAGCTCAAACTTTCACTTAGAACCTTTTTAGCATCCCACAGTCCATCCATTCATTTTTATCTGTCAGTTCAGTGTGCTTTATTGATAAGAATGGAAAGAACAGTATTTGCCTATGTGTTGTGATATGAAAACAAGTGATAATTTATTCCCTCATACCTTCTATTCTTTCTCCTCCTTTCACCTCCTCACCTAACCCCAACCCAGCCTCTTCCTCTCTACCACTATTATTTTGAGTACAGTATTGCTGTTTAGTGTAAATTATGGCAAAACCCTCCTACATTCCTTTTACATCTCAGCCATTTCTTGCATGATTTCTCAATTTTGTCTCTCTCTCCCTCTCTATGGGTTGTGTAGCATAGATGAACCATAGCTGTCGGCCCAACGTTATGAGGCTGTATCACTGTTCTTCACTTAAATTTACTTAGTTCTCCCTCTCTTTTTGTCTTTCTCTTCTTCCTTCTAGTGTAGCACTAATGAACCATGGCTGTAGTCCTAATGTCATAGTGACCTATAAAGGCACAGTAGCTGAGGTCAGAGCTGTTCAAGAGATAAACCCCGGAGACGAGGTAAGCAAATACCGGACTTATCGAACACTCATGCCAAATAGAATTACAGAGAATGTTTATTTTGACGGATGTAAAATGGCAACAGAAGGGAGCAGTGATCATCAAGTGAAAGTAAAGGATCTCACAAATTTACTTAAATCCCATTCTGTCTCTGTTTCTCTCTCTCTTTCTCTGGGCCTCCATCTCTCTATGGGCCTCCTTCTCTCTACGCTCTCTCTTCCTAGATCTTCAACAGCTACATAGACCTGCTCTACCCAACAGAGGACAGGAACGAGAGGTTGATAGATTCCTACTTCTTCACTTGCCAGTGTAAGGAGTGCACCACCAAGTCTAAGGTACGCTGGCTTTATCTACACCATCATAGCATGTTTCAGAGCAGCTGTGGTGGAAGCTTTTTGCTTAGTCAGTTCGAGGAATCTGCCAGAAATTGTGCTGCCTTCCTCAGCCTTTGCTGTGAAAAATAGAGCAGGAGCATCCATCTTCTCTGTTCAGGACGCTGTTGCTGTGTCCTCTCTGTGCCAACAACAGAATCAATGTTTCTGTCTTTTGGGCCAGTGACTCCCTTTCTGTCCCACTGTGCCTCACACTACTAGATATACTGAGTGTCAAAGAAGGCTCTGTGGTGCTTAGTGCTTGCTACTGCTTCTCCCTAGCCACCTCTGCGCTTCAGAGCATCTTGTGTAGTATATGTTACCTTCTGTCTCTTTCTTTGTCTTTTCGTCTTATTGTCCCTTTCTCTCCATGTCTCCCTCTCTAGGACAAGGCTAAGATGGAGATCAGGAAGAAGCTGAGCTCTCCACCAGAGGCGGAGGAAGTCCGATCCATGGTGCATTACGCCAAGAATGTCATCGAGGAGTTCAGAAGAGCCAAGCACTACAAGAATATCCTCTCTAACCTCCTACTCCTCCTCTCTGTCACCCCACTTCTAGTCCAGCCTCCTTCCTCTTTCACGTGTCCATCTCTACTCCCGCTCATCTCTTCTGGTCAGAATTGTATTTCTTCAGTGTCTCTCTTCCTCATCCCCCCCTCTTTCTCTTTCAGTCTTTTCTCTCTCCTCCCTCCTCTTCTTTCTCTCCCATGGTTGTCATTATTCCTTGACTCTCTGGCACCCCCCAGTGAGCTGCTGGAGATGTGTGAGCTGAGCCAGGAGAAGATGGGCGCTATATTTGCAGACACCAACGTCTACATGCTGCACATGATGTATCAGGCCATGGGCGTCTGCCTCTACATGCAGGACTGGGACGGAGCTATGAGCTACGGAGAGAAGATCGTTCAGCCATATAGGTAAATTGATCTGTCTGGCATGACAGACTGACAGCGAGGCAGGATGTTTGTGTTACAGTCATACAGTTGAGATAGATCTGTACGCTTGTACAGTAAGTAAATCAGTAATAAATCAACTGTACAGCAGTACTCTTGTTGGGCGGGCAGTCAGTGAGTCTGAGTAATAATAATAAAGTTTATTTGTATAGCACTTATCAAAAACAGAGTTACAAAGTGCTTCACACAAAACTGAAAAAGAAAATAGCAAAAACAAAATCAGTAGACAGAATTAAACGCATGGTAAAATGAAGCTTGACATGAATTTAAATGAAAGTGCAATGAAAAATAAAACAATAGGGGAAAAAAACACAGTTAAGGAAAACTAAAATTAATAAAAGGCCTTTTGAAAGAAGAATGTTTTAAGAACCAATTTAAAAGAAGATACTGATTTAGCAATAAACTATAATTATAAAACTATATTGACAAGTCAGACCGCTAAGTGCTCAATCAGTCAGTCCATCGATCATACAGGCATACAGACAGTCAATCAGTCAGTAAGAATGGGGATTTTCATTCATATGAACTTTTAGTCTTTACCCCATCTGCAATTTCGTTCTTTTGTATTGTGCATTACACACTTATGTTTTTAATATATTTTGTCCCCTTTATTGTGTACAATACATAAACCAGATCTGTTTTCTCTGTAGTTTGCTCTCTTTACTGATATACATGCTACATTATGTTTATTTAACAAAGTGCACAATCAAACCTGATATATTAACTATATTTTTTCCCCTGTAGTGTGCAGCACTCAGCCTTATACATGTATTATTCATTTTTACTGTACACTACCCAGCTGGATGTAGTATACACTACTACAAAACCTCATGTAATATTAATAATAGATGATATCTTGTTTCCTCTGCCGTGTTCACTACCTAGCTTGATGTATTTATTGTGCTCCCTCTGCAGCGTACACTACCCAGCCTACTCTCTGAATGTGGCGTCCATGTATCTGAAGCTGGGGCGACTGTATTTAGGGCTGGAGAGGAAGACACAAGGAGTCAAGGCTCTGAAGAAGGTAAAGTCACAGACAAACAGTATATCTGGTTAACTATTGTAGTATTTTGATATGAGGTGAAATAAAGGGCTTGTAGAGGCTAGGGTAGATACTACTGCGGGGACAATCTAACAGAAGATACAATTAACTGTGAAAGATAAGTACAGTGGAGAGCCTTTAAGTTTGTTTAAAAAAACAAAACGCTGTTCTTCTGTCTCCAGGCGCTGGCCATCATGGAGGTGGCTCATGGGAAGGATCACCACTATGTGGCGGAGGTTAAACGAGAGATTGAGGAGCAGAAGTAGAGAGGGAAAAGCAGGAGGAGCAATGAAGAGTGAAGAGAGAGGCATCGGAGTGAGGAACCTCTCTAAAAGCAACAACAAAAAAACATTACAACTGCACGGCATGCATCTTATACCTCTCCTTTTTTAAACTGTTTGTGTCCCCCTCTGTCGTTTCTCTGCCTCTGTTTCGGTGAGGTTTCTTTGTTCACTCTTTCTGTTTCTGATGGTTTGTCTACCTTCTTTATAGTCTGGTTAAGGATGACCTCATTTCTTTTCTGCAGCTGTCTACTTCCTGTCAGCCCTGGGCTGGGATGTTGAAGAAAAAAAAAAAAAAAAAGATTGGAAGATTGCTTGGTTAACCTTATGCTGTGACTGATATTTTCAGATCTAAGGCTGCCTAAGTATCTCTCAAGTGCACCTCAAGCAATTTACTTGCTCGTGTTGCATGACATCCTCATAACTTTAAACTTGATTGGAAATGTTACATGGTCTTTTGTGTCCAGACTAAGTTCCATGACTCTGCAGCTCATGAAACATCTAACATCCATCACAGAGATTCAAAAATGTATCACATCAGTGGCAAAATCTAACTTTTTTTTTTTACACTTCCTTTTAAAGCTGACTTTTGGAAGAAACTATGCGTTCATCTCACAGCAACAATGTGAGACCTTTTTGCAAAGTGTTTAATTTTTGCCCAGGTCTGTTCACTGTTGAGTCTGAAATCATCCTTTGTGTTCTGTGGTTCTAACCAGAGCGATGGACAGACCGTGTTTGGCCATTGTATTTTTCACTGGCAGCCATTTTAGCTGCACAGCCTTGCTCCAGAGCCTTTGCTTAGTAATTTTGGATTCTACACCAGCTGTTTTTAAGACTGTTTGGCATCTTGCCATGGTTATGTCATGAAGGGCATTATTACGTATTTGGAGCCAAGGGGAGAAGGGGCAGCAACATGGTGCCTATACTACAAAATGGCCAAACGGTGTCTGTCATTGTTTCTGGTTATACTGACTTTTCTTTAAACTGTGAACCAGTCTGACTGACCATGCACCAGGACTCTGTAGCAGCGGAGAAGAGAATGCAAACAACTATTCATGAGCAAATATACCAGTGGTTTGAGTCGCTTGTCTTACAGAACTTTTTGCCTGTTTTAAAAAAAAATGTTGCATGTTTTGTTTTGTTTTTTTCACACAAGGCTTGTTGACCAAAAGGGCCACAGGTTTAACTGACAAGGAACCATCTGTACTTCTATATTCACCGTGTATCCTTGAACAGGGGTGCTGATCTGAGACCAGTTTGCCTCTTAAGTCACAGTGAAAGACATTGGTACTTTGACATGACCAGTGATCCTGGGTCAGAGCTCCTTTGCTCTCAAGAAAAAAAGGCACAACATTGTAGCTTTTGTTGCCTTTTTGTCGAGAGATACAATACTGTACCTTTTTTATTGTATTCTCAAATGCTTCACAAATCCAGATTATGATAACCCGGGGACTGGATAATCAAAAGTCACTTTAGCACCAGTGGGCGATTATTCATAATTAGCTGGGCAGGATGGTGGGGAGGGGCCTCTACATTTCCCCTGAAACTGTAGTTAGCAAGGTGGAATGTCATTTTTCCCCTTACACTTTCCTTTCAACTTTATAGTTAACAAGAAGGATGAATTAAATGTTTCTTACAACAGGAATTGGCATTTCCCTTCAGTCTTTTTTTTTGTGAAAGTTCATTTTTGCATTGTTGCAGGCCAGGAGACTGAAATGATCTGAAGACCATGATACAGAGGCAACTTTTTAGGAAATATTGCCTTCAGCAGGAATGAGTACTGGAAAATAGCAAAAATCAATGTGGGCAACAGTGAGTTGTGGTGACAAAATCATGTTGGTCATAACTGTTGGGAAAGTGTTGCCTGTGTATCATGGTCTTGAGTGCCAAGGTGCTTTTGGAAACCCAGGTCCCTCAATCAGGAGAGAAGCAGCTTACAGCCTGTAGCTTTCTCTCTGCTGTAGATTTAACTATAAATCATTACTCTGAAGTTAAGGAGGCAGTGTGTGAAGCAGCTTAAAGAAGTTGGAAGTTCAGGCAGTGCTAAGGCCGTCCCCTGGGCCTTATTTTATTCAGAGGTTCTTGTTGCACTCAGATTTTGTACAATTTTGTGACAAAAGGATGTCAAAGTAACAAACTTACAAGCACATTTTATCAGTAAGGCCTTCTGTCTGTCAGGGGACAGTCAGCCGGCCTGCCTACTTTCTTCTCACCACGCTCCTGACTGAGGATCTATGGTCACTGATCTAATTCCTTTTTAACGCCTGTAGCTTCTCCATCTTGTTTACTATGGATGCACTTTTAAGCACTGTGTGAAGTGAGTGCTGAGCGCTAGAAATAGCCAGTTGTCATGAGTTGCCTGTGGTCGTTTAGCAACACATGGACTCATGTTACCTGCAAAAATGCATCTGGTAGGTGCAGTAACTACCTTACAGCTTTGTTTAGGTTATCAAAAAAAACACCACTTCGACACCTCTATCCTGCACAACATTTATTTTGCAAAGAAAAGACACAATGCAAGGAGGGGTTTTAGGCAGGTTTACACAAGCCAAACAATCCAGACCCTATGTTTGCCAGATTTGAGCTTTCCATTTCTGGCTGTGCAAAGGAAAAAGCATGGGCTCTGATTTCCCTCTCTGCCATTTAATGAAAGGTCAAACCTGCGGCACAAGGGTTAAAGTATTAAACAGACTTTTTGTGCATGTGTAAATCCATTCCAAGATAAATTTAAAGGCCGCCCACATCGTGTTTCCTGTCATTTCTGTAATTAACTGTTACTGTATCAGTTATCGGGCATGAAGGATACTCCAGTGGAATGCATAACTAATTCTCTGAGCCTCTGATTCTTTCTGTACCATGTCAGTGAACTCAATAAATGACTGACAATACAACATTTGCTTTGTCTTGTGGACTCTTTTTATTTATCACAAAATCTTTCCAAAGGATTATATTTTTTGCTGTATCTGGCACATAATTCAGCAGTTAGTGGTATTTTGTGCAAATTTTACAAGGGAGGGGGAGGTAGAGGCAGTGGGGTTGCAAAATTGTTTCACTGTGTTCATTCATTTACCACCAACCATCTTAAAGTGTGGGAAAGACAAAGGTCCAGATACCACTTGTTTGGCCTGCTGTTACACCACAGCCTCATCAACAGGCCTCAAAATAATTTTGACGTAATTTTCATTTTTTAGCAGCATAACAACACCAAGTCAGACCAGACAGCTGTGGTACATGCTTTGTATTCGATGAATAAAGGTCATGAGGGGCTCCGGCCTGTAGATCTATTTGGAGCAATTGCACCAAATTTCATACAAAGTCATCTATTGGGCATTGAGTAGTGAACTTAGGAATCTATCCATTCACACATTAAATGGATGCTTACAGATCAAATCAGTCAGAGTCTTACTGGATGGATATCACAATCACCATGACATGTACTCTGAGTGTCTATCTAATCTTTAATGTTGAGAAGGCGAGGATGAGGACTAAACTTTCTATAGTGAACTGATGCAGCTACCTATGCCTCAGCCTCATCTCCCCAAGGTGCAACTCAGTGTGCGCAGGGTGCCCATACCAACTATACAGACTATCCTGGATACCTTTATATTCCTACACTCTGCACTAATCTATATGATATTATTTGCTTACACAGTTTCTGATCTGTACATATGTCTGTACATTTTCAGCAAATTAGTCCATACATCTCCCTGGACACATTTTCTGTACATATCCAACTGCCATCCACAAATACAATGCACATGCACCTTACACAATTTTTCTGTACATATGGTACCTTCATCTGGAGTTTTAGATAAAGAGGACCGCAAGTAATGCACATACATCTAAATCTGCATGTTCTGTAAATGTTATTTATATCTGTAAATTGAATACATTTGAAAAGGTGTTTAGTTTTTTACAATCAACGTCTACATACCTAGACACTTTCTGTACACCAGTTAACATGTATACAGTATATACTGTAATGTATTTGTTTGTACATTCATTGTATATATATTGTGTTTTTTTTTATAATTTGGCACTATATCCAACTGCACATATTTCACTCTTTGTCTCAGTAAGTTCTACTCCCACTACTGCTGCCACTTTTCTCATTGTCCTTATGCTGTATTCCATTTTTTTTTTTCATACTTTCATTCCTGCTTTCTTTTTTTTTTTTGCTCTATTCTATTACTATTTGCTGCGACAACGACACACTGCATGTACTATGATTTTATTATCAATCAAAGCAGTGGGTAAAACCAAGACAAAACTCATGGATGTAGGTAAAACTTTGGTGGTTATTTCACAGTCACATCACATGATGGCGCTACGGAGTCAGGAACGGAGATGAGACGTTCCCACTTGAAGTAACCAATCAGGTGCATCGTCACAACAGCTAGCCAATGGGCGTGAAGCTGTGTGAATTGCGGTTTATTTTGGTGGAGTTTGAATTTTCCAACGGGAAATAACCCCAACCGGCTTGTTGTGTCTGATAAAGGAGCATCGCGCCCAAAGTAAGTGCAGCTAACTTGAATCTCATTTTGACGTTAAGTAAGCGTGTGTGTCATATCACATCAAAGTTTGCGATGTAAAGCCGATGTGTGGTCGAGCCTTAATTTATATCACAGTAAAAATTCAACATTATCTGCTTGTTGCTGCAGTCATATTCACTAAAACTTGGTTTATATTTGATTCGATGGCCAGCAGAAGCAAGCTAACTCAGCTTGGTTAACTGAGTAGTTACAGTCAGCTAACGTTATCAAGTTTTTATGTTGACGTTTTCATTTTTAAGTAATACGTTATTGATATCCCAAGTAGATGTTTAGTGGTTTACTAAATGACCAAGTAACTAATACTGTGACAATAACCATATAGTATATAACGTTAGCGTTATTAATATATAATGCTAGGGTATAGGTTAATGATAGCTAACTTATTAAAATAACGTCAAGGTTGAATATTTTATTGTCCCTTTACAACTAAAATGTTGTAAATGTGCATATATCAGCAACACACGTAAAACAGCTAATAACAAACAAGACATGAGCTAACGTTACTTTAAGTTAAAACAACACTACATAGGGTCACGCCACAACCTTTTATTATGTTTTGTAGCTAACAGCTAGCTGGCTATGTTGAATGGTAGTCTTTTACTCGCCAACTATAATGGTGTATGTGGCTCTTAAGAAGATAATGTTAACTTTAACGTTAGTTGCTTGCTGTTGCAACGAACTGTCATCTAGATTCGTGGTTTCCTAACACTATAATTAGATCGACGAGACTTGAAAAGGCACGCTGCCCTAACAGCTACTTTTGGGGGGTTCCTGCATGACAAGAAGCATTAAATGTTTTCGTCAAAAGGTTCAAGGATTCCAAATAATCCTATAAATGTAAAAATTACCACACTCATTGATTTCATCTGTGGCACTAACGTTAATCAATCAGTCAATCGATTTTGGTAGTCTAATGATCACTCCTCACCTGCTGGTCTCATTGCTTCATCTATATCTAGAGATGTGATTTCTCTTTTTCAGGATATCATTTTTGATACACTTCTCTCATTCATTTTCAGTTGTCCTGCTTGTTCTGTGGTGTTCTGATAACATCCTTGTATATTATTATTTTATGGCAGAGTAGAGGGGGTTCTAAAAACTTAAATTTAGTCTCCCATGCTGGTACCCTTCAAATGTATTAAACCATATTTATCTACAAAACATATTCAGCCTTCATTTATCTGGGGCAGTACATTGATATCAAAAATATCCTTAACAAGGACAGACAGCCAAGACAGCAGCACATTTAGTTACAGACAGAACACAAAAAAACAATAAAAATATATCAGAAAAAGTCTGAAGGGATCTTGCTTCTAGTTTGGGGAAATAGTTCATGATTGCAAATCAAAATTGAGTTGTTCAACATCAGTTTTTCAGATAAGGTTTGATGTTTCCCATTTAAAGTTGAATTGATGCTTGTTTGGCCAGGTTCTTCACCATGAGCTGGGCGGTGGAGGAGTGGAAGGACGGTCTTCCAGGGAAAGCCCTGCAGAAGATCCAGGAGATAGAGGGCCAGCTGGACAAACTGAAGAAGGAAAGGACCCAGAAACAGTTTCAGCTGGACTCACTAGAGGCTGCACTGCAGAAACAGAAACAAAAGGTCAGTGGTTGTGAGGGATGGGAGCATGGACAGAGAATTGACTGATTGATTCTAGATGGATAACCCTCTCCAGCCTCAGGGAGATGTTGAATAGGTGCTGGAAAAGCTCTGCTAGTTTTCTTTTTTTTATTTAACCTTTATTTAACCAGGAAGTCCCTTGAGATTGAAATCTCTTTTCCGAGGGAGACCTGGCCAAGACAGCGCACCAGTTACAGTTTAAATAGAAATAAAACACAACAGACAGGGAATACAAACATCAGTTACAGTTATCGTTTAAATAGAAATAAAACACAACAGACAGGGAGTACAAACATCAAACACACAAGGAAGAGACTATATCCAGCTCAATTACGGCAGTTGCATTTCTCAGTTACATGGACTTTTAACATGGCTTTAAATTTTCCCAAGGGGACTAGTTTATTAAAATGTAGTATGCTCTGCAGATTATTCCAAGTCCAGGGAGCAAAGTAGGAGAAGGCTTTTTTTCCCAGCTCAGTGCAAACCCTTGGAACCTGGTAAGGAAGCCACCAGCTGAATGCTGCTGGAGGTCTGTGTCCGGAGATTACATAAATATGAGAGGAGTTTACCCAGCATGGCCTTGTACACAAAAATATACAAATGAAGTTATCTACGTAGATTTAGTGATGGCCAGTCAACCAAATCATAAAGCGTACAATGATGAGTACGAGAACCAGAATTGGTTATAAATCGTAGAGCACTGTGGTACACAGAATCTAAAAGGTGGAGTGTACAGGAGGCAGCATGCATGTAGACAACATCACCATAGTCCAAAACACTTAAAAAGGTAGCCTGCACAAGTTTTTTCCTAGCTAAAATGTCAAAACAAGCCTTATTTCGAAAATAAAAACCTATCCTTAGTTTCAGCTTCTTAACAAGATGATTTCAATGTGTACTTTGCAAGAAAGCTTGTCATCCAGCCAAATACCTAAATACTTATATGATGACACTTTTTCGATTGAGTCCCCATTTAGAGTGTAAAGATTTCTGTTACCTGGGGATTTGGAACGAGTCCTTCGTCACCAACGCTGCCTGAAAAGTGTGAGGAGGCTCCATATCGCACAGTAAAGTGGTCATTTAAGGCTTTCAGAGTTTGCAGGTATAACGAGGGGCTCACTCGTGTTTGAGACTTGTAAAATGTCTGTTGCTGAGCGGGGTGGATTGGCTGGTGATAACTGCATGCGTCCTTGGTTGGCGAGTTAGATGTTAGAAATTCACTCACCCAGTTATATTCATCATTGTATGGGATCGATCCTGAAAATAGTAAAAAATGCATTATGCTTGCATAAAAACATAAACAAATAAGGTTCCAGGGCTCATTGCACAGTTTTGTGATTCTGGTTGCGGTGATCGCTCTTGAGGCGCCTCAGGTGTGCAGCGTGTTGTCCGACACGCAGGCTATCAGTGTAGGATCCACCACATCAAAGCCGTACTGCTGTAAGTCTTGCAGGAGAGCGAGGCCAAAGCCAAATCTGCGCTGCTGGTGCGCCGCTGAGCCACCCAGGCGTGCAGGGGATGGACCAGGCCCCGATCAATTCAATGGCACCAAAATTATCAATTTGGGCCACTATACAAGCCGGTCAGCTGCAATCAGGCAAAGTAGGCCATCCAGTAGACAAAGCAGGTTCCGATTTCCCAGAGTCATTAACAGACCATTTAGAACTGAGGCCACTTGACTTCAGCAGCAGTCCAGTAGTAGCAATCCTTCTACTTTTCAGGATTGTTTTAAACACAAAAAGATACTGTAAAAACCACTTGAGTTTGTGTGAAGAGATCACTTTCCTTGGATGGATTTCCAGGAAACCAGGAAACATAAAACATAATATAAAACACAGAACTCAAGTTCAAGCACACAAACAAAGAACTGGGTTGGTGGCCATCTTGGATTGGGAAATCTTGTTGGCTGGAACATGACCTGAGCACCTCGGGGCTGACGCCATCAGGACCAGCTGCCTTACTTGCACAGAGCATAAAACAATAACAGTTCTTTCTTATGCTTATGGACATAATGCTGATGCAGTAGGTATGAGGCATAGCTTAAGTACCTATAATCACAGTAAAAAACATCTTCAAGGATATTATGGCCTCTGTACAACTGTTAACAACACATGTATAGTCTGAAAAGTTTTCCTCAAAGTAGTAATACATGCATGAGAATAAAAACAGGAGGAAACAAGGGAAATTGCTAACTAGCTCACTGGTTAACACAAGAGTTGGCACAGCAACCAATAAAGCACTAGACTAGTCTGGAATTTCTGGAGTATCATGGGATTTTGAGAGGCATATTCCAGACAGGGAAAGCCAGGGAATTTGATAAATTGTCTGGGGAAGTCAGGGAATATCAGAATTTTACAAATGGGTCACTTCACAGAAATACACCACAGTGTATTTTCCAACTTGTTTCAAATATGAATTGCGTTAGTTGGTGATTTCCAACTGTTTTTCTCCACAGCAAGTCCAACTGTACTGGACACCAGAGCTGAAAAACATTAACAAACCAAGAAGAAATAAAATGTTTAGGTCATGGACCAACCCTCTGTCTGTCTGTCTCTTTCTCCAGGTGGACAGTGAGCGCAGCGAGGCTTCTGCTGTGAAGAGAGAGAACCAGTCCTTACTGGAATCATGTGACTCTCTGGAGAAAGCCCGTCAAAAGGTCGCCCACGACCTTGGAGTCAAAGAGCAGCAGGTCAGTTTACTCACGCGGAGATGCTGAAACTCAGACTGGTAACATAAAGGATAGTTTATAGTATTTTCAACCTGGGCCTTATTTTCCTGGTTTTTGACATCATGACGATTGATTGTGTTTAACATTTAGTCACTTAGTTCACCCCTCAGCTGCAGGGAGTGCTGCTCTCCAGTACACACCCATAGGGCCAATGCAAACTCCAACAACCGAACCCAAAAAGCAAATAAAATACAATACAATAACACTCACACTGCAATGGAACTGCCTACATCCGATTTTCTGATCATCGGTATTAGATATGTTATTTTAACTAGTTGGAAAGTAGACCGTTCAAGTAATCTGTGTTCTTGTCATAATGGATTTATCGTAAATAGGAACTGCTTAATAACTTATCCTTTTAAATGTTAACTCCCTGAGATCTTGACTGCACCTTGTGTTCCTGAACCTAGGTAAGCTACCTGGAGGGCCAGCTCAACTCCTGCAGGAAGACCATAGAACGACTGGAGCAGGAGCTCAAGAAGTGAGTTGGACTGTGTGACTGTTGATAATCTGACTGGTGTAAGTGTGGGAGAGACTGTTATATCTTACAGCGAATCAAAAGGCTTCTGCACATTCAAGAAGTTGTTTAAATCAAACACTTTGATGGCAAAATAATCTTGAATTTTTAGTATACGTTATTGATATCTCAACTAACTAAGCACGTTTTGACTTCATAAAAACTGTATTTTCAAAGTCATTGTCCCAGTAGGGATAGAATATATGAGCTGAGCTCAATATAAAAATGCAAGAATGAGCAGATTTTTAAAGAACGCAGCTCCTGTGACTCGATGCATGGTGCTTTAAGGACTGAATAATTAATCATGCTTTACGTGAATGAAGATAAACTGTCTTAATATAAACTGTCTTTAGCAGTGATGGCAAGAACTCTTGCAACTTCTGGCTGAATGGTGACACACTGTCTTTGTTGCTTTTCTTCTTGCTCAGGTACAAAACTGAGTTGGATCGTTCTCAGCCCTCCTCCGGCTCGTCGTCCTCCGGCTCTGAGCTGCAGCCATACACTACACCACAGAAGAGTTTTCCAACTCCAGCTGCCACCCCGGCCTACAGACAGCATGGTATTTCAGTTTATTTTTATCAAATGTGTCTGAAATGTTGATAGAAAAAATCTGTCTATCTCTGTATTTTTCTCTTCTCACTTGTTTGGCTGGCTAGCCATCTGTTTGCCTGTCTCTGTTTATTTCAGTCTATCTGTGTCTACCTGATTAAAAAAATATTATTGCATATTTTATCATGATATTATTGTTGTATATTATATATTATATTATTATTTATGTCTTGTTTAGATGACAACAGACTGCAGGAGCTTCAGGAGAAATACAACCAGGAGGTGGAAGAAAGGAAGAGACTGGAAACTGAACTCAAAGTCCTGCAGGTCAAAGTGAGTGCATTTGTTGTGTGCATATTGTGTGTGTATATTTTGATAATTGATGGTATTAACTCTCTTAACTCTTCTTTACTAGTTGCTGAATCAGCCATCAGTCAGTGTCAGCCACAAAGACATTGCTGCCCGCCAGCAAGCTGGATCTTCCATATTCCCATGGCAACAGCAGGACCAGAACCAGAGCCGCCAGTCCCAGGGCGCAATGGAAACGCCTCTGAAGAGGCGGGGTGGCGCCGGTTCCTCCCTCTGGGACGCCCATGAGGAGACACCAATCAAACCCAGCCAGCGAATCAACTCATCTAGAGCAGTGCAGAGTCCAGCTGGCTCCTCCCAACAGATGGAGCAGCTGAAAGCTCTCAACCAAGGTGGGCTGTTTATAATTTGTTCTTGAGTTAATATCTCATACTGTATTTGGCAACTTTCTACTGAGATGTTAGCCAGCTGTTTTCTGCTGATTTTCTTTTTTTCACCCTCGCTCAAAATCCTACAAAATCAAGACATTTGTAGAGAGTTATATGTTTATTACTTTTCAGCAAAAGTTACAGTACATATTTTGAGTTAGATTGATTGGACCAGTCCAGCAACAAGGCTGTAATTTATTACTGTTTCTCCCTGGCAGAGCTGCGTGGTCGTATGTCAGAGCTGGAGCGGAGTCTGTCCTCTCAGGAGAAGGAGGTTCGTAGCCAGGCCTCCAGACTGCAGGAGCTGCAAACCCAACTGGACCAGGCCCGCAAAGAGCTGAGCGACCAGGACAGAGACCTGACCAAGAGCCGCCATGAGCTCAGCCAGGCCACAGACAGACACCAGCAGGTTGAAGCCAAGGTAGGCTTTCCTGATTACATCCTGAGCACATAGAGATGTAGTTATTTTTGGAGTTGGATTAATTGATTTTATTTTATTTCTGGTTTATTACATAGTTTACAATGGGAAGAGACAGGAAAGATGGGTGAAGAGATGGTAAAGCAGGAACACCACTGACAAACGAGGCTTCTAGCAGATAATATGCTCAATGTTCTTTATTACTGTTACTAACACGCACTACTACAGCTAAATGACGAGCGGAAAGAAAAAAAAGATTTTGTAATTATGCCCCGCCCACAAACACCTGAGTTCATTCACAAATTGAGAATGATTGATGTCATTCCTGGGGTGTGCTTGTTTTGTGCACCAGTGAAGCTGCAACAGAGGTGATATACACCATTCAAACCCACAGAAGTTTGGGTACATGGTTTGCTCTTGAGCTTGCAAAGTGAAGGCCTTGCATAAGATGTACATGATTTTACAACAAGGTGACTTGTGCATTGAGCTATTAAGTCATTGATTATGTTGCTCACAGTTGATTGATTGAATTTATTGCCCCCCTGTGTGTCCATAGAATTTAAAGGTGGCTAAAATTCTGCCTGTTATTCTTCTCAGTGTTCATCAGTTGAGCAGAAGCTGAAACAAGTCACAGAGGAGATGAGTTGCCAGAGGCACAACGCTGAGAGCTGCAGACGAGCCCTGGAGCAGAAAATCAAGGATCAGGAAAGAGACAGCCAGAAGGTAATTCTACTTGGAGTCATGCTACTAGCTCACAGTACATATTTTTTACAGCCTACCTTATATTGCAGGCACATGGACAGGCTCTAATGACATTACATGCACATCATAATTCTAACAATAAAATAGCTACTGCTGCTATAGACAAGAGCCCAAATGAGCTGCTTCCAGCATTAATTTAAGGTGATTTGGAAAGCTTCAGGTTGATATTATGCAGGCTCTTAAAATTGATGTTTCTTAACCAGCACAAAAGAAAAAGCACTCTTTTTTTTTTTTTACATATATATACTATATATATTTAGGCATTTTATGCTTTATTAGATCGAGACAGTGTGAGAGATAGACAGGAAGGTATGGGAGAGAGAGAGGGGAGGACATGCAGAAAATGACTCGTGATGGAAAGTGTTAACACTTTATAATATAAAGACTAGCTGGCACTGTTTGACATCATGTGTTTTTGTTGGTCTTGTGTAGGAGCTTGCCCACCTGCAGAGTTCCCACCAGGCTTTGGAACAGCAGCTGAACCAGACCAGAACTAAGCTGACCCAGGAGATCCAACAGTCCAAGAAAGACTACAGTGTTCTGCAGGCTGACATGGAGAAGGTAAGCTCCCTGTCCTCCTCTGCTCTTGTCTGATCTTCCATCATCTACTAATAATCCTCACTCTCACTCTCTTTCTTAGTGTAAGAAGTGTCCTCTTTCTCTCCCTCTCCTTCCTCTTTTTTCCTCCCTCATCTTTCTCTTTCTCTTGTTTCTTTATCCTCTCCTTTCCTTAGGTTAGGGTGAAGTGTTCCATAGGGGCACTAGGTTTGTTTGGTTGATGTTTACTGAACCAAGTTGACCCAGGGGACCCTAGAGGTCAAAAAACAGATCGTTATGTCCTGTGGAGAAAATAACAAGTTTAGTGTAGGGTCACAATACCAGATTTTACTAAGTATTTTACTTAATACTAAAGTTTAATATCTAACAAAATCAATACTACTAAAATACCATGACAAGAAAAAACATCTAGCAACATGCTGCCATACTTGACTTGGACAGTTGTGTAACAACTTTGGCACAGGTTTTTTTTATGTTGGTTGGGTGTTCATCTTTGCCAGCTAATTGTTCCATATTTCACTCCTGGCACCAGTTTTGTCAGCCAGTTTAGCTGGACTGGATTTCAGTTCAAGAGTTGGTGGAGTGTTTGATGCTGTTGCCTTGTGTTCAGCTGTTCTACTCTGCTGCTGCAGTTCCTAATCAAGAGCCAGACTGCAGCTCTGTCTATTCCAATCCTTCTTCTTTTAACTATTCCAATTTGCTGGGTTTTTTTTTAGCTTGCAGAACAGTATTGAACTAGTATTGCAATTTCATTTATCGTGTTCTGTACACTGAATTTGGGTAGGGTTTAAGGCATTCATAATGACATTTGTGCCACACTCTTTCCTCTGCTCTCCTCTTGACGTCTCCCTGCTCTCTTGCCCTCCTCTCTTCTCCAGCTGAGCTTCCAGAGGAGTCAGGTTGAGAAGGAGGTGGAGGAGCAGAGACAGAAGCTGCTGAGGTCCGAGCAGAGCCTGCAGGCCAGCCAGTCCAAAGAGCAGGACCTCCGCAAGAAGACAGAGGTAAGTCGAAGATAAATACAGTTCTTAATTGGTTGAATATGACACCTTTTTCATTATTTTCAGTAGTTGTTTTTAGAAAACCCACTTCCTGAAATGAGTTGAATTGACAGTGAGCTGAACCCAGCCTGCTGATATATCCGTTGCTTTCATTTGATCTCACAGCACCCCTTTGTGGCCATTTTTCACTCACTCATATACCATTTATATTTCATGTCCTTACCTTACATTAAAAAAATGTGTATTTGAAAATACAGGACTGTCAAATTGCTATAATGTCAACAATAACAAATATATTTGTATATTTTGCCCATATTGCCTAGAACTAAAGGTTCCGATATATACAAATTTGTCTCATCACCATGGGAGGTCTCCATATTTAGAACCTGTGCTGATGTGTATTTTTACTTCCCTCTTTATTCTTTGTATTCAATCCTTCATTTCCCTCTGCCTCCTTCACCGTTCTCTCTCTCCATGTCTTCCTCCAACTCTACTGCCTTCTTTCCCTCCATCATCTTTCATTATCTCTCTCCAGGAGCTGCAGAAAGAGAAGAACAGTGTGACTGTCCAGTTGGACCAGAGCAACAGGCGTCTGTCTCAGCTGGAGGAAGAGAAGAGGAGCTCAGAGCAGAGTCTCAAACGCACCCAGGGACTACTGGATGACCTCAAAGGTAAGCTTAGTAGTGACAGTGGTATTAGATATCTTAAGTATCACCTGAGGTTATGTCCCTATTTTGCCACGTGTTTGGCTTTGTGCCAGCAAACATCTTGACTGACTGTCTGTCTGTTTGGTCTCCAGCTAAATCAGAGATGCAGGTGCAGGAGCTGAAGGGGCTTCGATCTAAACTGGAGCAGCAGACTCAGTCCTCGGCCCGGGACCTGGAAAACCTGAAGAAGACACTTTCTGATGCCGAGGCCAAAAATGACAGGTTGTCACGACTTGGTGAAAGAGTGAAGAAGATAATTTATATTGTAAAACCAGTGCATATCTGCTGTTACAGCTTTCATCAGGCTTCAGATGAGACTTAAAAGGGGATGAAACCCGAAACTCACTTTTTTCAGCTGTTAATCAATGTTCAGGGCAATTTCAATTTATTTGAATTTAGTGTAATAGAAAACATTGTATAGGTCTCAGACAAATTTTTTTTTTTAATCATTTTGTAGCACAACAAACTGCAAAAACCCAAAACATGTTCACTGTATATAACTTGCTCTCCAAATAAATAAGAACATTTTTTTTATTCTATTTAACTACAGGTCTCAGAGTGAATTGCAGAAACAGAGGTTAGAAACAGAGCAGCTGACCAACAAGCTGATAGTCCTGGAGAAGGAGAGCCAGGAGCTGAAAACCAGCCTCATTGCCAGCCAGAACGAGTGTATTGAACTGAGGCAGGAACACCAAACTCTCCTGGGCTGGAAGAAAGAGAAGGAGACCCTGATCAATGAAACTGAGGCTGTGCAGAAAGATCTGACTGAGAAGATCAGCGACTTAGAGAGGAGTCTAAGCTCGTTGAATGAGGCCAGTGATGAACTCAAGGTAACCTTCACAGCTGTTTCCATACATAGACTTAGTGTGGTGGTTTGAGCAATGTCACATAGGCATACCACATATTTACAGCACTTCTTGCATTGTGCACATATGCAGACACAAACATACACTGAAGGAAGCTGTTATGCTGCACACCAAAAAAACAGTATGAAACTCTGGGTTGGTTCTGGGTTCATAAATAGTATATTTTAATAACAAATTGATACAAACCTTTATCTGCAATTTTGCGTTGGATGATGTGTCATGACACTCATTCATATTGGTATTCATCCGACTACATTTCCACTCAATGTAGAAGCAGCTCACGAGTGTGGAGGGAGAGAAGACCAGTCTGTCCGCTCACGTCGACTCCTTGAAAGGAGAACTCCTCAACAAGAGCACAGAGCTGGAAGAGCGGGAACACCAGTACAAGCAGCTCCAGTCTAAACTCTCTGAGGCCGGACAGAAACACTCCAAAGACCTGGAGAACGTTGGCGTGCAAGTGGCGCAGCTTGAGGCACAGGTGAATTTTTGTGGGGATGTCCCGGGCCTTTAGAGGGGCTTAGTTGGTAAAGTAGCCAGTGTGTTGGGTGTTCCCAAGGTATAAGTGTTCAAAGACTCTCCAAGAGGTGGCTGCAAGTTTCATGAACAAACATATCTTGAATGTGCTACTGTTATAAAAGGGCATCCTTCCAGTTTTGTAGTCGACTCAACTGAGAAATGACACTTCTGCGTCATCAAATAACATTGTACTGGTATTCAATTCTTGTTATCTGGTGGCATGGCAGGATTCCCAATACCAGTTGCTGTACCTGTATGGGTTATTTTATGGGATTTATGGGTTATTTTTAAATTTGATTTGGACCTTTAACCTAGAGAAGACAAGGCAAATAAAGAAACTCATCCTTAACCAGCTTTCGTACTAAGAGTATCTTTATTGGCCCACCACTTATTCTTTTGTCTGAACAGGTGAGAGACCTGGAACTGCGGTTGCAACAGGAAGTTGTTCGGGCAGAGCAGGCTGAGAGGTCTAACATCCAGCTGCAGGACCAGCACCAGGCAGCCTGCGACCTGGCCCGCTCCAAAGACCAGCTGGTAGAGCTGGGCCAGGCTGAGCTCAGCCAGCTCAGAGAGAGCCTGGCACAGGCCACCGCTCAGCAAGAGGCGCAGCATGCCAGGTGGGAGCTTTTTGTTGTTTGCTTGTTCAGTTTGGATTGAACTGGGTTTTTTTTTCCTGGACTAGTCTGGCTATGAACATTATGCAGCAGGTGGCTTTGTGGCATTATGTAAAAAGGACTGTAAACTGAAAAGAGAAAATGCTTTTGAAATGTATTTTGTAATATTCAAGCAGTTTTTCAGTATAGCTGAAATAACATTATTACCTTAAAAATCATATGAGTTTAATAGATAAAGACACAATAAAACACTCAGGGATGCTTCAAGGTTTATTTATTTCCTGCTTTTTGTATTGTCCTGATCACAGTCAACAAAGTAGGGAATATATGAAATGTGCATGAGGATGTTTAAGGTACTCATGTTTTTTTGTACAAGGCAAATTTTCTCCATTGGGGAAACAACAAGTCAACTTGCTCTTAACGTTAGTATTTCCTATCTGTTCTCTCTAATTGCTGCCAGGCTGACAGAAGAGAAGGAAGTCCTGCTGAGGCAGTGTGAGGAGAGTGTCGCAGCGAAGGTTGAGGAGGCTGAGCAGACCAGACTCTGTTTGGAGGAGGCTCGACAAGAGCTGCTGCTCGCTACAGACCGGGTCTGTTCAACTGGAAATGTTAACATCTATTTCAACAGACTGTTGATTATTAATTCCTGTTATTTGTTTAACCATCCATCACTAATTTGTTTACTCACTTATTCAACATCCCTTTAATCAGTTCATGAAGTCAAACTTTGAGAAAATAATTCACAATTCAAAATGCTTCACAGTACTTAAATATCATTGGTAATAGACCAAAACAAGCACCTACACCACGGTTTATAAAATTATACGATGCTTGATTGCTGTCAGGTGTCTATTTAGACTATTTAGTTAATGCACAGTGTGACTGACACCTTAATGCTAAGTTCATGAGCTGCTGATTCCATGTCAACTGTATACATTATTCATTTATATGGCATTAATTAATAGCATGTATAGATGGGTTTTCAGTTCAAATTTCACTAACCTTAACTCACTGTATAGCCAATCAATGCACTTATAATGATTAATGAATATGCTAAAATTGTCTTTGCCATCATATTTTTTATGTGCACCGACTCTCTTGTGCTGGGAATTACTCCTTAATTCATTCAACCAATAAACCAATAAAAGCCATAGTTTGATAATCCATTAATTTATTCAGGTCACTTCAATGGAATTCACCCAGAAGATCCAGGAGAGTTTGGGAGCTGAGCTGCAGGAGCAGATTAAGACGCTGTCAAACAGTGAAGAGGAGCACAAAAAGATCTTGGAGAAAACATCAGAAGCCCTCAGACAGGTAGAAGAGGAGCTGAAGGACCTGCGGAGCCAGGCAGAGGATAAGGAGAGGCAGGTCGGAGAAGCTGAGGCTAAGATATTGTGTCTGGAGAAACAAAATGCTGAGCTGGAAATGATGGCTGAAGAGATGAAGAAAGAAGCAGAGGTGAAATACTGCTACTTTTATTTTCTTGTGTTTATGTAGTAGTATTATATTTTTGTATTTGTGTATAAATGTTACAAATCTTGTAGATTTTATCTGTATACTTAATCTGTATGTTACGTACAGTACAGTACAGTACATTAGTCTGCATCAAATAATTTCTTCAAATACCTTGTGTGTATAGCTGTACTTGTAAACACAAAAACCTTTTCGTTATTATTTACCTTATTTATTATTCAGGCCCTCCAGCATGCTCAGACTGAGAAGATGAACAACCTTCTGGAGCAGATATCTGCCTTGGAAGAGGAGGTAGCTGCCAGCAAAGGCGCAGCAGAGAAGCTTCCTGCCTTGAAGAGTGAACTTGCTGCAGTCAACCAGTCCTGCGCTGATCTTAGGAAGTCTCTAGAAGCTGTCGAGAAGAGCCACTCCTCCACTGTTGAAATCAACAACAACTTGGAGAACACCCTGACAGAGAAAACTAACCTGATCTCTACTTTAGAGAAAGAGATCAAAGAGTTGACACAGAAAATGAGCACAGAGTCAGAGAGCCACGTCTTAGAGATGGAAAATTTCCTCAACAAACAGAAGAGCCTTAAAGAGCAGCTTGAAGCCACTAAGCAATCAGAAACTGCCGCTAAAGAGGAATCAGCCTCTCGTAGGAAGGAGAACAAGACCTTGAAGACGACTCTGTCTGCTGCTTCAACGGGCCTGGAAGAGAGAGACAACAAAATAAAGAGTCTGAAGGAGAGGCTGAATAAAGCAGAATCGGAGCAGGCCAAAGCTTCAGATGCACTGAAGGAGAAGACAATTGCCATGAACAAGATCAAGGTGTGATTGAGATTGTATTCTTAACCTATGTTCACACAGCAGGAAAATCCTATTTGTTTTTCAAGTTTGATATTGTAGGTGTTTAATGTGCAATGTATTAAGTGACCAGATCGGATTTGTATGTCCTAGCAGTGCAATTCTTTGCTGCCATGTTTTATTCTAATTATTAGCTTTATTAATTTCATTGTTCACATAAAGGTTCAGCTGGAGATGCTGCAAATGGACTTGGAGGACAACGAGACAGCCATTACCTCCTTTGACAGTCAGGTGGAGGAGCTGAGAGGAACCGTCGACTCACTGAAGGACCAGCTAGCTCAGAACGAAGCCCAGAAGTCTGAGATGGAGGCCAGGCTGGAAGACAGCCAAGCCCAGGTAGAGACACCAGCTCATACAAGAGTTTGTCAAACTTATAGATGCTGGACTGAGACAGGAGTTCCACTTTCACCACCCATGTCAGTGCAAAATTCATATTTTAACACATTCCCATAAAGGCTCCAGATTGAATATGTCCTGTTACCTCTAGGTTTGTTGAACTGTCATAAGTTTAGGCAGCAGGTTAGCGTAGTGAGTAGGAAGACCATCCTTCAACTAGAGGACTATGGTTCAAGCCCCTGTGTTACCAAGTATCTGCCCTGTTGAAGTGTCCTTGATCCAGAAAACGAATCCTTATCAGCTCCAGGGCCACTGTTCTGTAGCTGAGCCTGTGTTCTCACCCCCCTGTGGAGAGAGACAAGCTAAAAGAAAATTTCCCTATGTTGATCAATAAAGAATCACATTATCACTATTAATCTATAATTCTGATTCCAGGTCTCTGTCTTGGAAGCCCGGCTGGAGGAGGTCCAATCCCAGAATTCCCTGCTGGAGACCCAGTATGTCACAGCTAGAGAGGAGTTGTCGGAGAGGAGCTGTGAAGTCACGCGTTTGGAAGAAGACGCTGTCAAGCGAACTTACCTGGAGGAGAACGTTGCTACATTAGAGTCTGAACTCAGTCAGGTAACAGAGCAAAAAGTCCAGTTAGAGGCAACTCTCACAAAGGTAATGGCAGAGAAAGAAGCTAATCTCGCTCAGCTACTTGCTGAGAAAAACAACCTGGAGACTACTTTGAACCAGGTAATGGATGACAAAAAGCAAGTGGAAGCTAACTTGATTCAAATAAATGGAGAGAAGAAACAGCTGGAAACCAGCCTTGACAAGCTAGCTGAAGAGAGCAACCAACTGCATATCAACGTGAGACAGTTAACTGATGAAAAACAGCAAGTGGACGCTAAGATTGATCAAATGACTGAAGAGAAAGAAGAAGCTGAGACAACCCTAAGACACCTTATAGGGGAGAAAGCCCAACTAGATGTTACCCTGAACCAGATAAATGAGGAAAAGTCTCAACTAGAAGCTAACTTGAACCAGCTGTCTCATGAGAACAACCAGCTAGAGACAAACTTGAAGCAGACGATCGAACAGAACCAGCAGCTCGACAGTAACTTGCACCGCCTAACTGAGGAAAAGGTTCAAACGGAAGTTAAACTAAACCAGCTAACTGAAGAGAAACAACAACTAGAAATCAGCCTGATGCAGTTTGCAAGGGAGACCAACACACCCCAGGAAACTGATGCAAAAACTCAATTAGACGCCAACTTGATCCAATTAACTGAGGATAAAGTCCAACTTGAGGCTCAACTAAGCAAACTAACTTGTGAGAAAAATGAATTAGACACTAACTTCAACCAAATAGCTGAAGAGAAGCTTCGGTTGGAAACTAACTTCAACCAACTGACTGAAGAAAAGGTTCAACTACAAGCTAGTCTGAACCACATAACTGAAGAGAAGCTCCAATTACAAGCTAGCATAGAGAGGCACAAGGAGGAGGTGGCCTCAGTCAGAGAGGAGAACGACTGTATCCAGCGCTCCCTCCTGTCCTTGGTGCAGGACCACCAGGAGCTGAAGGAGGAGTTGGAGATGAAGGACAAGAGGAGTGAGGAGGAGAGCAGAGAGAGGTACATCCTTTTCTGCTTGTCACTTTGATGTTTATATGGTATTACTACGATTAAGTTCTTCAGTATATAACATTATTTTGGACATACAGCACCCATTCATTTCACATTCAGATTTGTGTTTTTCTTATGTTCTCTCCATTATATCACATTTGTTGTATTCACATCCTTGATTTTTGTATTGTATTGAGCACTTTCCCTGGATGTTGAGGAAGGGTCTTTACTATTCACATTAGCTAGAGTGATGATAGCCTGATCTGGTCTCTTTACACTGTGATTATATTGTATCACAGGAGCCAGCAGTTTGAGGCAGAGCTGCATCAGAAGCTGGCTGGGCTTCACAAAGAACTGGCTGTGTTCAAACAGCAGTACGATTCACTGCTGGAGCAGGTAGGCCAGCAACACAGCCTAATACAGCAGCTCTCAGACACGGAGGGATCCCAGGACTCCAGAGAAAGTGTTACACCACAGGACTACATGGAATCCAAAGAGACAGAACTTAGTGGTAAGTGAGAACCAAAACAACAACAACAACATTTTAGTCGATGCACAGATTAAATATGTTATTTGAATTGTTTGAATACTTACACATACATACATTTTGACTTGCTTATCTGTAACTATCTCACCAGTAGAAGCTGCAGACCAACCTGCTGATGTGGAGCCCAGCATGGAGTCAAAACTTGATATGAACGTCAGTAACAATACCAGTTCCCTTTCAGCAAAGGAACAGCTGAGCCCAAAGGCCTCTGAGCTGGATGAACTATCAAACAAATCGGACGAGGCTGTTGGGTATGATGAGTTTTACATTCAGCAGAAATAAATGTCCATAAATATGACCAGTTACACTCTGAATGTCTTATAATGACTGCAACACTTGGAAAAGTCAATAATTGTAAAAGCAAAATGCAAAGCAGTTTTATAAATAAGTACAAGAGAAAAAATATCCCAAAATGGGACTGCATTATACTGTGAAACATGCAGTAATTCCTTTGAGCTGGGGCAATTTTCCCACTAGTTTGAAGAGCCAGTCAGCTACCGTGGTTTAAAAAAAAAAAACATTTTTGGGTGGGGAATGACATGGAAAAACTTTGACAATCCAACCTAGAAAATGCTTGAATATTGCTTAAATTTTTAAAAGCTCTGCAAGACATTTAACAAATACAAATTTTAAAGCTCCGCATCTAGATGTATTTTACCCTATGAACGTTTGGGATATTCCCTGGGATTCTGTTTTAATATACATATAATCAACTGTTTTGTG
This sequence comes from Centroberyx affinis, assembly GCF_046629955.1. Lineage (NCBI taxonomy): Eukaryota > Metazoa > Chordata > Actinopteri > Beryciformes > Berycidae > Centroberyx > Centroberyx affinis. The sequence goes on along the minus strand of NW_027280605.1, from coordinate 10,989 downwards.
TTGCATATGTTTTACTAAGTGTTAAAGGATAAGGCTGGTGTTTTTTAATGCATTGCTTATCATCAACAAATCCTATGAAAATAACAAAATCAACAATGCGTTTGCTCTACTCCCGTTACTTTCTGACTTCCCACGCAAGTCGGCTGGCCCGGTGCATCGTGATGATGAAATATGCTGCCCAGAGCAACAGCATGACTCTTTGATGTGTTTTTAATTGTTTTTTTTATACAATGGAGTTCTATGGCTTCTGGGACATGGCTTCATTGGGCACCGGCTACATGGGTGAGACTTGTTGGCAAAACAAAATCATTGCTGATTTTGTTATTTTCATAGGATTTGTTGACGGTAAGCAATGCATTAAAAAACACCAGCCTTATCCTTTAAGTAAAGCTAATCTCCCTGAACCCTTGCAGGAGTCCCTTCCAGGATGAGAGAAAGGAGACCTTCAGCGAGGAACAGGAGATGATGCAGCAGCATCTGGAGGAGAGGGAGGTGTGTGGCGATTCAGTGCAAGAGCTGAGGAGGAGTTACGAGGAGGAGGTTGCACAGCTCAGAGCCTCCTTGTCCCTGCTGCAGTCAGAGTTACAACAGCAGCAGCAACAACAACAAGACTCAGCTCAGGTAGAAAACACTGATATTAATATAATGATATAAGTTGTTACTTGTGGTTTGAGATATTGACTTCATTGATTTATTGAGTTGTTTTTCCTTCCTATTAATTTGATTTCTGATTATCACCTAGAATTGAAATGCAAGCTGTTTATACCTTAATAAATTGATAAACAGTATACACATTTTCTTAATTATTTATTTGTCAGACTTTTCAAGTGAGGTGCTTTGCCATGAAAGGAGTTTGTTTTTTAAGAATACATAATTGGATCACTGACAAGAAATTTAAAAGTATGCGCTGTATATTTTTTCAAGGTAAACGGACGACCCTTTTTTCTGCCTAAATCTTTATGGCTTTGTTTTATTTTGTCTCTTTCCTGCAGGCTCCTGCAGATGGCAGCAGTCCCAAGGAGGTTTCTGTAGATGAACCTGGTATGAAAATATTTCAAAACACTTTTGCATTTTATTTAACTTGAAAGAGGTTATAATTTGTTGTTATTTGCTTTGTTTTACATTGAGCTCCTAGTTAAGTCTTCTGGACTTTAACTTTTTCTATAAGAAAACCTTATTTGTTTTACTTTTGATTTTTGCTACAATTGCAGTATTGTTCAGACTTTTTAAGGAAGCACACTCCCCCTGTGCCTACCTTGAGTTGCTAGGACTCAGGAAGGCTTACCTCTTGATGCTGATTTCTCCGCTGATGCATTCTGATCCAAACTATGAAATAGTGCTGTACCTCTTAATACTGAATGATGTGCAAATAAATTCTAAATGTTAAATCTGTCCATCAGCCACAGAGTCATCCCAGTTACAAGCCGACCTCAACCGATACACGGAAATAGCCAGACAACTAGAAAACGAACTCCAGACCCTCCGCTCCGAGTTTGACATCCTGAACTCTGACCTTGCACTGAGAAAGGAATTCACCTCTGAGCTGGAAGTCAAAGTTCAAAACTTAGAAGGGAAAGTTCAGGCAGCAGAGGAAGACGGACATGGCACAGCACATAAACTCAACATCGCTCTGGTGGAGAAGAAAGCCCTTGCAGCCCAGGTAGGTCTCATAGGAATTGCAGAAAGCCAAATACCACTTGACTGACAGATCATTTTTCAAACACTATGTCAGTGGCATTTACCCTTTACGTATCTGAACTACCAGTAAAAAATATATAATATTACTGTACTGATACTAATACTGTTGCTTCATATTTAGGTATCTCAGCTTTCAGAGGAGAGGGAGGCCTTAACTCTACAGCTGCAGACAGCCAAATGTCAGCTGGCTGACGTTATGGAGATGCTGGAAGGGCTGGAGATGGCCAAAGGTAAAGATCTACTTAGCTTACTGCATATGGGAAACTGCACCCGCCTTTTAAGGTTATTTATGGACTTAAAACCCAATCTTGAGTATAGCCCCAGCACTTAATTTGTAACTATGTGTTCTTTTATGTGTTTTAACACTTACCTTTTGATACAGACACTAATATTATGTGGCTATGAAACATAAGTTTTAAATTTATTTTGAGCTGGACTGGATATGGTTTGTGTATACAAAGTTATCAGCAATGGCAGTTGAACGTGGCTAAGAGATTACTTTCCATTGCCACTGATACGTGAATGAAATAATGTATTGGTTGTTCAGTAATTGATTCAGTTGGAGCCTATAAAATCAAAAGTTTACATTTCTATGTGGAGGATTTGAGTGGTTTGAGTTGACACTAAATTTGATGGCTCCGCATGATTTATGAAGGGATATCCAGGCTGTAAAAAGTTTGTTTTATGTTGTTGTATTTTGTTTGATTCAACACTAATTCATTTGTTTCCTCACTTTTGTAGGCGGCTGGGATGAGAAGTTCCTCCAGCAGGAGAGTGAACTGAGGAGGGTTCGCTCCGAGAAAGCCAACCTAGAGCAGCACATCCTGGGCATGGAGAGTGAGCTGGAGTCCCTGCAGGAGGAGACGACTCGGCTGGAGGGAGAGATGGAGAACCAGAGGAGGACTTGTTCAGGCATGGAGCAGCAGATAGAGACACTCATGACAGAGGTGAGGAGTCAAGAGCTTAGTACATGGACAGTGAGCTAAAGACAGTCTACTAGTCTACAGCGTAATACGCATTTCACATTAAAAGATGAATAAGGAACACCCTGGTGGCTCAGTGGGCTAAGCTGTGTGAAAGTTTTGAACGTGTGTCTGTTTTCGAAGCTTACTAATCAATCAATAACTTAACTGTTCTACATCTTTCCATTCATCTAGACCACCCAGCTGAGAACAGAGCTTGTGTCCTGCACAGAGGAGCGAGATGAGCTGAGCCAGTCGTTGGGCCAATGGAGGGAGCAAGTCCACAGTCTGGAGAAGACCAACTGTGACACCAGACAGCTGATCTCCATCCTGGAGGAGGACATCAGAGGAGGGAGGAAGGAGTACGAAGCCTTGCAGAGCAACATGGAGAAACGGGAGAAGGAGAGGCAACAGGTTCATACTGGGGTTATACTGTTTATTTATTTTTGTTTTATTTATTTTTTTCTGACCATTTCATGATTAATTGGTGATGTTCCAGTTTTCTCCAGTAACAGTTTTTTCCCTTTCCTCCCACTCAAGCTGTTGGAGCAGGTTGGGGCATTGGAGCAGGCAATCTCCCAGCAGAGTGGAGAGCAAGAGGAGCTTATTGGGCAGCTTTACAAGTTCAGAGAAGACCAGACCTCCGCCAGCCAAAACTCTGAGTCCATGGTCACCAAGATACAGGTTAGGGGGCAATATGAAAAGGATGTTACTGTATGTTTCTGAAATAAGAAAAAATACTTCTCAGCACCAGTAGACTAAAGTTAGGTGTCCACCAAGAACCCCACTGTCCCCTTTTTCTCAGTAATGGAAAGGATGCACTGTTGTGTGTTCCAGACAACACTGAGAGCTTAGCATGTTTTTGGTGCTAAAACTTTTTTTTTTTTTTTTTTTAAAGATTTATTTTAGCCATTTTATGCTTTATTGACAGAGATAGTGTGAGAGAGAGACAGGAAGGTATGGAAGAGAGAGAGAGGGGAAGACATGCAGCAAATGACCGTGGGCTTGATTCGAACCTGGGTCGCTGCGGGAAGGACTGAGCCTTATATTAGAGGTCTTCACGGGTCCAAAATGACAGACCTGAACCCTAATGGACCCGGGAAATTTTTCCGAGATCTGACTGGACCCGATAATTTTTAAATATATATATATACCGACCCGTTTTTGCCCGAGTCTATTTTATGGGCCCGACAAACCCGGTAATTAAAATTGCTACTAAAAATGCCTTTCTACTGCTAAAAACATTTATCATGTCGGATACGACATATGGTAGCCTAATAAAAGGAGATCAAAATAACAGAAAGACTTGCCAAGTTGTGCCGTTCTACAGTTTGTCCAGTAGATGACAGTGAGACTCCATAATGGAATCTAGCAGCTACGTAGCCTACAATAGGCTAAGTGACAAGGAAATTTAATTGCATGTTAAAGGTCAGTTTTGCGTTCCTGCGGTGATAAATTGGTCATAATATCACGTATGGCTCTTCAAATGAGGAGGACCAAACTCCTGGCCATCACGTGATCAGCGCTGATCACAGGTCTTCTCGGATCCACTCGGGTATTACACATAATGATAAACAGACCCGGGACCCGACCCGGACCCGATTGACCATAATAAAACGTAGACCCGAACCCGTACGGGTCCCGGGTCGGGTCTCGGATCCTAGGGTCCGGGTAGACCCGTGAAGACCTCTACCTTATATGGTACGCACTCTACTTGGTGAGCCAGCGCCCCGCTGAAACTTTTTATACCTTTTGATTCTTCAACTGCACTTGAAACCCGTTTTCAATAGTTGCTTAGTAGCAACAAAACCCACAGCCACAACCGTAAGTGTCTGTTAAGCGTGACTTGCTAAAAAAAAAGTGCCTGGGGACTACATAAGTATCTGCTCAGTCCAGCCTGCTAAAGAAAGAGGGGCAGGTATCTTAGTGGACACAGGCCTGAATGTTGCTCTCTTGTAGCCCTTTCACTGAAAATGGATTCTTTAGTGGGAAAAAAATTCTTCTCTTTCCCCTTGTTTTCCCTCCTCTGTTTTCTCTTTGGCCTCCTTCAGTCTTTAGAAGGAGAGGTGAGCCGTCTGTCGCAGTCTCTAGAGTCTTCTCTGCTAGAGAAAGGAGAGATTGCTGCTCGTCTAAACTCCACGCAGGACGAGGTCAAACAGATGAGGACTGGCATTGAGAAGCTCCAGGTCCGCATCGAGTCAGACGAGAGGAAGAAGAAAAAGATGGGAGAGCTGCTGAAAGGTGAGTCCTAATGTCACAAAATATTTTTGCTGCGTTTTACTATTACAGTTATGGATTAAGTATTACTGACAAATTGGCTGGTATCACTGTAATGTTATGGCTGCTGAGACTTAGAAAATTTCAAGGATGTAGATGGTAAAGATTCCGTGCATTCAATTCTACCAATCGAAATGCAGAGGATGGTGCTTTGCCTCCATTTAACTGTTTTGGGAGAGCCCTAGTTTTAGTTGAACATCTAGATGTTTTTTTTGCTATTCTGTGAAATTGTACAACTTCAGTTTTTCTGAGAAGCCGGCCTGACTGTGAGTCTCTACCTTTCTAGCTGCCCAGAGGAAGTCGGACTCGCTGCAGGACCGTATCAATGCCCTGGAGAGAGAGAAGGAGGAGGTGGAGCAGAGTCTGGAAGAGGCTGTGGTACAGGTATTTCATGATAAAGAAAAATAACGTAATGTTTTACATTTAGACAGATAATTTTTCTCACCTCTGCAACTTATTCTTGCCTGGTTCCAATTAGCGATTCAGGGGTCTAAAACTGGCTCACCTTGCGTTAAATGCAAATGCATTTTTAATGCTTTGACTTGTTTTTTTAATCTACTCAAAATGATCTGTTAAATTCAGATATCAGATTTTGCTCAAGATAGTCTCATTTTACTTCACTCCAGTTTTACAGGAATTCATCCATTACATGTTTACATACAGGCGGAGACAGCCAAGGCTGAGCTGGAGGAGATAGAGGAGGAGAAGACAAAGGTAGCTGCATATTGTTCTCTATTTTGGGCTATTTGATGCACTTTGCCATGTCTGCGTGATTTTTTTTTAATGTTCTAATAATGCTGTATGACAGATCATTTCAACCTAACAATGAATGAATTCAATCTCTCCTCCCATTACTTCCTTTACTTCCTCTCCTTCCTGTCATGCTCTGCTTTCCCTCTCTCCCTCTCATTCTCTCCTCTCCCTTCTTCTGCCTTGTCTCCTTTTGCCATTTCTCTGTTCCCCTTTCCTCTCTTCTACCTTCATCACCAGGTGGAGGAAGAGAAGAGAGAGCTCAGTGAGAAACTATCAGAGCTATCTGCAGAGCTGCACAACCTCAGATCTGAGAAACAACGCATGGAGGGAGAGCTGGAAACTAAAAACAGAGAGATAGAGGAACTGAAGGCCACCAAGGAGGAGCTGGAGAGAGGGATGAGAGAAGAGGCAGAGAGACAAATAAGACGATTGGATGACCTTCAGGCCCAACTGGAAGCCTCTCAGCAGAGAGAGATCTCCCTTGAACAAAAGAGCATAGAAACAGTGGGGGAGAAAGAGAGGATGCAGTCTCTGCTGGAAGAGTTGGAGAAAGAGAGAGGGCGTCTGCAGTGTTCTCTGGAAGAGTGGCAGAGAGAGGGAGAGAGGCTCCGAGCTCAGGGAGAGGAGTGGGAGAAAGAAAGAGACAGCCTGCAGACCTGTGCGGAGAGTTTGGAAGAAGAGATCGGGATGCTTAAAACGATCCTAAAAGCTAAAGAGGAAGAGATAGAGGGGTTGGAGAAGGAGAGGGAGAGGAGGGACACAGATCAGAGACAGGCCTCCGAAAACACCATCTCTTCTCTCGTGGCGGAGAAAGAACGGATGGAAGGAGAGAATGGACGGTTAGCGGAGGATAAAGAGAAATTTCAGTCTACCCTTTTCTCAGTTGAAGAAGAGAGAGATAACTTACGCTCCACTCTTTCATCCCTAAAGAAAGAGAAAGAAAGAGCAGAGGAGGAGAGAGTGACATTAGAGGGTGAAAAACAGAAACTGCAGTCTTCCCTTTCTTTGATAGAAGAAGAGAGAGAGAACTTGCGCTCAACCCTTTCTTCACTGGATAAAGAGAGGGAAAGAGCAGAAGGAGAAAGAGAGAAACTAGCAGAAGAGCAAGAGAACCTTCAGTCCACAGTTGCCTCTCTGGAGAAACAACTGGAAACACACAAACTGTCCGTCTCACAGCTTACTGAGCAGGTATATACTCAAACACACACACAGATACACACACAAAGAGAGACCGTACCAAATTACTGAGCAGATGCACACTCACAGGAGGATGTCTACTTGGGTCTGGATAGTTAATCTCATCATTTCCAGGTCTTGAGAAGTTGTGGACACAAAATGTTTGGGAAAAATATGACAAAAAAATAAATGATTGTTCAGTCTCAATGAATATGTCTGCACATTTTAGGAGGTTGCAGACTCTACAATAAGCCATTTCACCTATTGTGATATTTGTAGCTGTGAAGGATAATCTTTAACTATGGAGTAATATATGGCCTAGTTGATGGTCAGATTGCCCAGCTACTATCATCATACATCATCAGAAATTAAAGGATAATTATTATTTAACAATTATCAACCCGGGCCTTATTTTCCTAGTTTTTGCCATCATGAGGATTGATTGTGTTCAAAATGTCATCACTTACTTCACTGTTGAGCTTTATGTACTTATGAATTTAAGGCACATGGTGAAAATAACCGGAATTATCCTTTAAGGCCTGAAAAACAATGAAATCTGGAAATGGAACTTATGTAGAAAGACTGTCACACAGACACACCTACTTGGTAATACTTTATTTTACATGAATTCCCTATGCCTATCCTTCACCAGTACACTCTGTCCCTCCCTTCCAGGTGTCAGAGCTGTCATCTCGAGCCGTTCGTCTGTCTAAAGAGAGAGACTCGGCCCTCAGTAAGATGAGTCTTTGGATGAAGAGCTGCAAACAGCTGGAGCAGGAGAAGCAGATGATGTTAAACAGCTCAGGTGCAAACATACACAGTTACACACACACAGGCTACAATTATGCTTGTCGATTTAATGCAATATTTATTTTCCAACTGCAAAACCAGATGTTGAAGTGGTCAGACTTGAATTGAATTGTGTAATTCTAATGTGCATACAAGCGATATAAAGAGAGGAAGAGCAGGGAAGTGTAACACAGACGGGTTTAAGTAAATCCAACCACAGGGGACAGGTAATAGCCATTTTCAGGCAAAGTCTGGACATACTGCGATATGATCTCATGAAAACTACTGTATTTTTAGAATCATATCTCAAAAGGAGAACAACAGCCACATCCAGTGGAAACGGAAGACAAAGGGAGAAACTGAGACAGTGAGGGTTGGGGATCGGGTGTCTAATCATCCTCATGGAATTCTAGGAGTACTAATAAAATATGTGCAGAAAATGAGATTTTAAATAATAATTAAATGGTGTTTTTCTGGGCTTTGCTATAAGATTGTATTAATTTGATGCAATCTAGTCTTAATGTGCTAGTCTTAAACATGAAATTCTGTTTATCCAGTGTCCAATCTTTCTTAGTCATTGTCCCTGGTTTAATAAAGGTGAAATACTCTTTTATCAGTTTTGTTGACACTACAAGGCTAGCCAGGGTTTACTCAAATTGCTCCAAAAACATTATGCCCCCCACTCCCCCATCTTATTGACAATAGAGCATTTTTTTCTTTTTTTCTTTTTTCTTTTTAAATTATAGAGTTCATTATTTGTGATCCCATGTTATATTTAAGTTAACTTTGTCCCTTTCCAATTCCCTCTTGACCCTCCTGTAGAAAATAAGTAATTTCTTTCTTCTGCCTTGTACCTATTTTACTTTTACTTTTTTGTTGGCACCTTGACAATATAGAAATTAAATCCCTCGAAAGTACAGTTGAATAAACTTGTAAAAATGGATCCATTCCTTGTTGTTGCAGCAGATGGAAAGAGCAGTGAAGAGGCGCTGGTTGAGGTGAACCAGCTGAAGATGGGAGGCAGAAGAGAGAAAGAAAGAAGTGGAAGACCTAAAGATTACCCTGGAGGAGAGGAAGAGGGAGGCCGAGGAGAAAAAGAATGAAGCACAAGAGAAAAGCAAAGAGGTGGAAGACCTGAAGGCCGCCCTGGAAGGCAGGAAGAAGGAATTGGAGGAGAGGGATAGAGAGCTGGAGGAGAGCAGGAGGGAGGTGGAAGAAGTGAACGAAGTACTGGAGGAGAGGAGCAGGGAGGCGGACGAGACCATGGACAAATACTGCAGCCTGATGGTCAGAGTGCACAAACTGGAAGAGACCAAAGATGCGCTGACAACACGCCTGGAGCAGATCACAGCTAGTCAACAGCCTGACAGTCAGAACACTCCCGGAAAGGCTAATGTCCCCAGCAGCACTGACAACACTAGCCGCCGGCGCTCTAACAGGAAGTCCGCCTCCAAACAGCAGGAAGATGTAATGGATGACAACGCTGAGAACATGCCTCCTTCAGCTCCTGGAAGTTCTCTTCAGGGGTCGTCTCCAGGGAAACGGGGTCACGGTGACATCAGCAATAAAGATAGTGCCCAGGAGGCGCTGCACAACCTGACGAAGAGGATCAGAGCCAACACTGCACTGGCGACCACACCCAAACGAAATGAACAGGAAGAGGAGGAGGTTCAGGCCGGAGGGGCTTCCTGAGCTGGTGCAGAAAGGTTTGTGCTGCTAGAGATGAGAGCGATTGATTATACAAAAGTGATTAATCATTGGCTGTCATACTAGTTGACCTGTCAGAACAGAGCATTATATTTTCATCACTCATCAGTGATGTCGAAAATACGAAATCTACGAAATGTAGTCGTCGTTTGCAGTCTGGGATTTAAAGGGGTTGTATGTCTGTTTTAATGTCTTTATTTTGCATATAGTCAGTCTGTTATCTAGATTAATTGCTAAATTCTGTCAAACTTCAAATTCCATTTACCTTTACGGTATTATCTGTGGGAAAATAGAATGATAGATTCTTTGAAAAAAGTAGAGGTGGATATTGAGAAAGAAAGGCAGGAGGATGGCCATTTATTTCGGGATGTCTCATGTCTGGACCTCTGTTGTATCAAATGTCCCTCCCCTCCTCCGCCCAGGTTTTGCTGATATTCCTCTAGGAGAGGCGAGTCCATTCATCATGAGGAGGACCACAGTGCAGCGCTGTAGCCCTCGACTGGCCGCAAGACAAACTGCTACTCCTATGACTCGCACACCAGCACCTGACAGCAACGTGAGTAGCATGAAGGTGCACAACCATGTGCTCCCTCTTTCACGGACACACAAACACAAACATACACACACACAGCACACCACCTGCACCCAACAGCCAACTGCACAAGATGAATACACATAACCCAGTCCCAAGACCCCACACACACCCATGGGCCACAGACAGTTTACATTCTGAATTGATTGAATGTGAATTAACTACAGTCCTAATATACATGGGGATGCAAACAAATTTAATGTCTCGCTGTCTTTCTCTCACTCACACACACACACACACCGTAAGCCCAACAGGGGGAGACAAATGACAACAAGATAAGAAGAAAGATAAGAATGAGCTTCTTGTAGCCGTCATCAGAAAGAGAGGAATAGTAAAGACACATCTATCCTGAGTTATCAGCTGGGCTGCAGAGAAAGAGATGTCACTCGAGTCAAAAGGAAGAAAAAGAGAGAGGGAGAGAGGTCTAAATGTGTGTGTGCTCAGTTAGTGTCACCGAAACCTTGTGTGAGTCGGTCAGCGTGTCCGTCCGTCTGTCTGTCCATCCCTGGGGTCAGCTCGACCTGTTAGATGCTCCTCTGTCACAGTAGATGTTTTCTCTTGCACCTACAGTCAAGTAGAAAGCTGTGCAGTGCGCTAGTGTCCTGTAAACCCTGTATCACCAGTGTTGTTATCATTTCTTTTTTTGTTTGTGCCCTACAGCTGTTATTGTCCCCCACATGGAGAAAATGTTTCATGACCCAGAGACCAAGCTAAAACACTGATGATTCATTGTCAAACGTAGGAAAAAAATGAATGGACATTAAAATCAATCAGTTTTTTCCTCAGTTGCCGAGAGGTTGAAGTTTTTGTGATGTGAGATTCTTGAAAGGATACTGATAATCAGCTGGGAAAAACATCTAGCTGTCCAGAAGTGGTCAGAGCCACCAGTTCCTAACTGAATATGAAATGTAAAAACTTTTCACTACATTATTGAGCTAAAAGGTCATGATCCACAGGCAACATGTAGTGCCAATGCAGATGGGGAATATTGTAGTAATATGATACTTTATTGAGTCCAGGCGGGACACTAGGCCA